>NW_019416428.1:351252-400524 GCF_000390285.2 Anoplophora glabripennis | reverse complement strand
TTACGTTGGTTTCTTAGACAGCTACAAATTTATTTACCTTTTTATCTTCTGAATTTTATTTAGCTCCTACGACACTGCAAAGACAAAGACAAAAAAATCACGTTCGCTTTGTCGCACCATGGTACCGAAGTCGTGGACATAATATGCCTATGACAAAGATAGATTATTTCGTTCGCTATTGTCAATGCGCGTGCGTTAGTAAACGTGTGTTTCTTTGAATTATTCTAAGCTCAATATCCATTGTTAATTTCAAAAAGGTAAATATTAATGAGGACTAATATTTTTGTTGATTAAATTTTGTAAAAGCTCGATATTTTTACGCATTCTTGTCTATGTAAAACGTGGAAATTTATTTATTAATACTTGTAGCCTTTCTTTCAGCCGAAAACGAATTTAAACGGATGCAAACTATACCCCTGACGTTCACCCTCCAAAAAAAAATTGATTTCTAAATATTTCGGGTTCTAATCAATATTTTGGAATGAAACAAAATGGAAATTACTTCTTATAGAAAAAAAACATTAGTTTCACAAGTGTTTCCATGTTTGGGGGTTGCAACCCTTATTTTTGATTTCTCAGACAGTTTTTTCTAAATATCTGGGTTTCTAATCAATATTTTGAAATGAAAATAGTATAATACATAAAAAAAGAATACTACTAAAAAGTGTACTATCCGATATTCTCTAAAATTAGGAATGTGAGTACCTACATTATACATGAGAAAAATGGGAAATATATTATCATAGTTAAATAAATTAATAATAATTGATTCAAGTAAAAAATGAAACCAACTATTAATCGATAAAATTAGCTTTGTTCATTTTAAAAGAAGTTTGCAACCTTTGACGTTTTATTCTGTACTTTTAGATACAAAACTTTCTGTTTATACTGATTATTAAAATTTAAGAAAAATATTTATTAAAAATCCAAAAATAAAAAGAATATTGGTGGATCGAGTTTTAAGCCTTTAAGGGTGAAACTTTGATACACACCAACAGACAGTAGAAAAATAAATATTGGAGACTTGTCTCTTTCTGCGGAAAAACTATTTTGAAGGGTGAGGACCTTCTTTAATGTTCATACCCGAAAACACATTTTTATATATTTTGTCCTCTATTGGCCCTATCAATGTATTTTTGAAAGTTTTTTATAAAAAAAGTTTGCAAAAAACATTTTTTCCGAAATCAAAAATAAGGGTTGCAACCCCCAAACACGGAATCACTTGTGAAACTAATATTTTTTTTCTATAAGAAGTAATTTCCATTTTGTTTCATTCCAAAATATTGATTAGAACCCGAGTTAGTTATCACGGAAATATTATTTTTGGGGGCGAACACGAGGGGTGGTTTGCATCCGTTTAAATCCGTTTTAGGCTTAAAAGAAAAAATTATTCGTATGGTTAGAGAAAAAGCATTTTTTTATTTTACAATGTTAATTCTAATTGTATAGGCATTTTTCTCATTAAGGGGTTGTTCACCCCTTAAACAAGAAATTTTAACGAAAAACCCGAAACAGGTCAATTTAATTTTGTCAATTTGTTTACATAAGTCATATTTTTAACTCTGAGTAAATATGAATTTTTTATAAAAAAAATATAGTTTTTCTGAAATAAAAAATAAGGATAGCAACCCCCAAACACGGAATCACTTCCGAAATATTTGTTTTTTATAATAAGTAATTTCCATTTTGTTTCATTTCAAAATATTAATTAGAATCCCAGATATTTAGAAAAAACTGTTTTGGGGGCGTACTTTAAGGCTGTATTTCACCCCGTAAATATGTTTTTCCGCCGATAAAAAACAGGTCAACTTAATTTTGCCAATTTGTTTACATAAATGATATTTTTTAATTTTTTTTGAGCAAATATAAATTTTTTATAAAAAAAGTGCTAAAAAAAACATTTTTTCCGAAATAAAAAATAAGGTTTGCAACCCCCAAACTCGGAATCACCTGTGAAACATATGTTTTTTCTTATAAGAAGTAATTTCCATTTAGTTTCATTCCAAAATATTGATTAGAACCCGAGTTATCACGGAAATATTATTTTTGGGGGTGAATACGAGGGGTAGTTTGCATCCGTTTAAATCCGTTTTAGGCTAAAAGAAAAAATTATTCGTATGGTTATAGAAAAAGCATTTTTTTTATTTTACAATGTTAATTCGAATCGTACAGGCAATTTTCTCATTAAGGGGTTGTTCACACCTTAACATGAAATTTTTACGAAAAACCCGAAACAGGTCAATTTAATTTTGTCAATTTGTTTACATAAATCATATTTTTAACTCTCTTTGAGTAAATATGAATTTTTTATAAAAAAAATATAGTTTTTCTGAAATTAAAAATAAGGATAGCAACCCCCAAACACGGAATCACTTCCGATATATTGGTTTTTTATAATAAGTAATTTCCATTTTGTTTCATTTCAAAATATTGATTAGAACCCCAGATATTTAGAAAAAACTGTTTTGGGGTCGAACTTTGAGGGTGTATTTCACCCCGTAAAAATGTTTTTCCGCCGATAAAAAAATACGTGTCTCTTAATCTTTTATGTTCTACAACATATATAAAAATCTTGAAAATCGGAGTGTTCGGGTTGGGATAGTTTCCTTGTAAGAAAATTTCTTGTTTTCTTAATGTTTTGGACAAAAAATTATATGATATATATTTATGTTATTGTTATCACTATGTTATTATTAATACAATTCAAACTACAAGTCTACAAGTATTAATAAATAAATTTCCACGTTTTACATACATAGACAAGAATGCGCAAAAATATCGAGCTTTTACAAAATTTAGTCAACAAAAATATTAGTCCTCATTAATATTTACCTTTTTGAAATTAACAATGGATATTGAGCTTAGAACTTAGAATAATTCAAAGAAACACACGTTTACTAACGCACGCGCATTGACAATAGCGAACGAAATAATCTATCTTTGTCATAGGCATATTATGTCCACGACTTCGGTACCATGGTGCGACAAAGCGAACGTGATTTTTTTGTCTTTGTCTTTGCAGTGTCGTAGGAGCTAAATAAAATTCAGAAGATAAAAAGGTAAATAAATTTGTAGCTGTCTAAGAAACCAACGTAAAAAAAAAATCGAAGGCAACTTTTCATTATTTTCAATAATCAATCGAATAGTATAGAAAAAACATTGTTTTAGTTTTGTTAAATCATTCAAATTAACGATTAAAAATTTGATTTTGTTATAACTTTCTTATTAAAAATTAAAAAATATGTCTATTTCTCTGGAAAGAAAAGTTACATTTTTTTAGAGCAGATTGAAAAAAAAATTGCAAAATTTAATCATTTTTCTGTTTGATTTTTTTAAATTTCTTCCCTTAACTTCTAGCCTCCCTAACTCTGTTAATTTTAATAGTACGAGAAAAAATCAAGAGGCCATTTTTATGTAGAATTGTATGCTTTACAACTTTCATTAAAAACTATTTTTTCTAGCTCTTACCCTTTTTGAGTTATCTTGAAAAACCCCTTTGTTTTATCTTTTTTCACCCTTGGCCGGGGGTTGAACAAAAAATTACTCTCACTTATTGTTACAATATACCTTAAACTAACTCATATCAAAAATTCAGCCAAGTTGACGAAATTTCGATTTAAAGGCTTGTTTAATTGGACTAATAAGTGTGTTTTTAAATCATTTTCGAACTGCCCTTTTTGATTTTTTCTTTACAAAATTGTATTTGTAAGGGTCCCCTGTACATCCAGAATTTTTTTTTGGATAAGTTCTGAATCACCCTGTATATATATTTTTATTGCTTAAATTAAAATAATAAAGAATAGGGCATTTTATTATATTTGTAATTTTGTAATCGGATCAAAGGCTTGTTTACGCTACGAGAGCTCGAGATAGACTGTGAACAATAGATGTAATGTTTTTAGGACGTAGAATAATTTAGGCGACGGTCGGAATTACGTTTCTGCGCATATGAAGGTCAAAGCTCATAAGATTTTGAAACAACTCTACCAGGTTCGGTCGCTGATGCAGCAACTCGGCATTGAAATATTTGAAAAACTTGTTTCCCGTATTTATTTTACCATACCCATATACAGGTCTGGTCGAACTAAACGTGGAGGTGGTAGAAATGTATAGGTATGCCCAGTTGAACAATGCGAGCGCGGGCAAACGAAATCTAACAAAGCTGCATTGGGCTACTGGGCAATAGATCTTAGCTGTTGATAAGTGTTGACAAATTGCCCAGCATTGCAGTGCAACAATGTGGAATTTGGTGTGATTTAGGTAATTTTAATTTTTTATAGGCACCTTCTATTAATCATTGATATTACAATTGTGAAAGAGAGAAATAATATTATTACAACGTGGCATCTTGGAGCCTTTTGAAACGGAACAAAACGAAATTTACCATCAATATAATAAAATTGTTTGAGGACATAAATATTTAAAATATCTTGTTGGCCAAATGAACATATAGTAGAAATTTTCTACACATTATATACAACTTATAATAATTTTTTACCTTTATTAGAAAACTTTTGTAGGGACGGCTATGAAAGTCATTAAATTTTATTGCCAGCCGTTTTTTACATCTTCAACGGACTTCGGAAAGATTACACTAACCGCGATCAGCGTTGCTTGACTTCAACAACATCAACATCATTAGTTAAAAAACAACTTTGATTTTAAAAATAAGTAAAAATCAACAGTTTTTTTTCTCTTAAATTGGAAAATAAAAATATTTCCCTCTTGTGAATCCCCGAAGATGTTTGACAAAAACAAGCCAATTCTTTCCCTCAAATTATGATCAGAGCAGCTGGTTAATCTTAAATATAAATAAAAATTGATTGCTGTTGCATTGCATTGCTGCTGCTGCTGCATTGGTAAGCGCATCACTTGAGAACGGCTTGACCGATTTGGTTATTTTTTTAAATGTTCGTAACAGTCTGAATAAGTTTTTTTCGGAAAGAAAAATTAGAAAAGTTACCCGGAAAATTCGGGAAAAACTGAAAGTGCATTTTTCTATGCGATTTTTGTATGAACTCAAGACCATAACTTACGATTCGAAGGATGGATAAGCGTAATTATTTTTTTTGTTTTGTTCGTTATGGTCCTGGAAAAGTTTTCAGAAAAAAAAAATCGGGACAATAAACGAAAATCTGAACATTTGGAAAAAATGCTAAAATCATTATTTTGTATGCACTCTCGATCATAGGAACGACATATTTGGTTGATTCTTTTTTTATATTGTTCGTTATGCTCCCGGGATGGAAACAACTCAATTGAATGTTTTCAATTGAAAAAAAAATCTGGAAGATCTGGAGAAAAATCTGGAAAAACGCATTTCAGCCTAAATTAAAATAAAATTACATTTGTTTTTACTTTTGTGTTGTTTCGCGATGTGTCCCAACAAATGTAGTTATTCTATTCCAGTTTATTTCCCTACGTGTACAAATGTCGTCTGACAGCTGTCATTGGCGTACTTCTGAATGTACTTTTCCTCAAATTGAATATTCATGGCCACAATCGTTAATAGATACAATGATCACTTAGAAATATGTTTTTTTCTCATTTTTACTTTGTTTCCACATCTCCAATAGCTCTTCACAAATTGACAAAACGATCACAAACAAATTTACTGAAATTTGGACAGGACAACGTCTGTCGGGTCAGCTAGTTGAATTTAATAATTTCGCCATGAAGTTTTAGACAGATACGGGTAAAAATTCAAACATCTTATGCGGAGAGAGTGACGACAATTCTAAGTATTCAGTATCATAAATGCACTTAAATTCTGATAATCTTTCTAAACAAAATGTTTTCTATGTTAAAAAAAAAGTATAATTTACGAATTATTAGTACGTCTAATTTAAGTTAAGGAGTTTCATTTACCGTGACTCCTGCATGGAAGGTCTATTGTATAAAAAAAAGTATGTAAAATATAACTTATTAAAATAAAGCCAAACCAAACAAATGTTTGTTTCATACCTTTCTTACAATGTTACAGCATTTGTTAAACATTCTACGTTTGTAATTGTTTTGACTATAAAAAAAAAATGTTTAAATACCTTACTCTTTATTTTGTATTAAAATTATTTAACAAACAGCCTTGTCCAATTCCAATTATTTTCGTGTTAAAAGTTGCTATATAACGGTAAATTTCGAAAATGGACATTTCTTAATAGTAAATGTATTAATGAATGTGTTACAATAAAAATCGTAATTAAGGGCTAGAATTTTTTTTAGTTGTCTCTATACCGATTCACGATCAAGTCTTTTTCGTTTTAAATATTGTCAGTCAGGATCAGGTACTTTTGGTTATCAGATCAACATTTAATATTAATGGTATTAAAATCGGATCAAAAGCTTTTATTTGTATTCATTACCCGTGTTGTGTATATAAGGAAACAAGATGAGCCATGTTCGGTTATTAATAAAACGTTATACTGATGGCTACACTATAATAAATCTGTTGTGATAAAACGCTGTCGCTTAATATTTCCATATTTTACGGTTTGATGTAGCAAGTGACTTATGGATTATGTCTCCAGCTTTTATTCATCAAGTTATACGAGACAGATAAAATTTAAGTGTCTAATCAATTTTTTATAGATTGTTGTTAAGATAACCTTGTAACTGATGCTGGATAACACCTAGATATAATAAATTTTTTATTTAGTAATAAATTATACAACACGGTGTTTCGTTGTTTGTTTTATGGGATAAGCGATCAAGCTATTGAAAATAGGCAATCGATGCGCAATTAAATTGAAATAGTAGATCCTCCAACGATAAAATTGTACGTAATGTAGGAAGTACATAGACTTGACATAATATTATTTAATAGTCGGGTTAAGAAATTACACACAGTGTTTAGCAATAGACAGATATGTCTAGTGTAGGAAAAAAATGTTTAGTGAAAAACACCAAAACAGATCTATTCTAATTTTTTGAGAAGATAGTTTTTATCAAGTTTGTTAAATTGTACGTTCAATAGTTTCGTACGTACGACATTGCCACCTTCTTTTTGTTTAATAACAACCCTTAATTTTTTTTAACATTCTATAAGACCCCATAATATAATATTCAGTATTCCCCGTTGCTTATTTCCTTTTAAACAAACAGTTCACTAACGCAAACAATTAAAGGGTCAAAAGAAAATTGAAAGGGTGAAAAGAAAATGGGTGGTGTTGAAACTGTTTTTTAAGTGATTACAGACTGCACAAAAATTAATTAGAAATTTGCCTCAAAAAACGGTTTGAATCGGGGTCGAAATCTGGTTTGGGTCAACTTTAATTTCAATTTAATTAAAAGGTGATGAACAGAAGCATAGGACGGAAAAGCCGAATCGTGCTGGAAACAATTGGATTTTGTTTTCTTCAATACCCGGAAGGTTTTTCAAAAAAATTTTTTGTTTCGTCAATTTAAACGTTATTTGCGGTAAAAATGTGAGAAAACCTTCCATTTTACTCATGATTATTTATTTATTTATTTATTTATTTATTTATTTATTTATTTATTTATTTATTTATTTATTATCGAACTATAAAAGTCATGCTTAACATTAGTCATTTCGTGAATATTTCTAATTTAAGCGTCAATTTTCTAAAAAACCATAAATTACCCTTTTTTCCTGGTTTTTAAATTCGTGTAAAAGATTAAAAAAAAATAAAATTGAATTAAAAACAAAGAAAATTGAAGCTGAATAAACAAGGCTATCTGGTCCATGCAATGGCTTAGCTGAAATAAATTTTCCGTGGACTCTGAAATAAAAACAAAATTTGCAAAATTTTTTCTCGCGCTATTTCTTAGAATTGCATGATGACCGTAGCTCCTAAAAAATTTCGACCGAAAGATCTAAAAACTAGAATCTTAGAGCTTCAAAATGCTTTTTTTTAATTCCCGATACGACCATTATTCACCTAAATACAGTCTGTAAAAAAATCACGGAAAAATTTCGGAAATTCTTTTGACCCTTGCATTAGAAGTGTCTACATAATGGGCAAAATTTTAGTTAATTCCGTTACATTTTAATTAAATTCCTATATAACATCAATTTTCTTAATTCTTTAAACCTCATAGTAATATCATTCTTATTATATTATACTACAAACACCTCCGGAGAACGTTTGTATATTGCAGACGAATGTGCTTTTCTATTATTCGAAGCGCCATCTACGCGAGAACATAAATACCTCAAAAAATGGCCTTTCTCTGCTTTTCTTTGTTCTTCTCCATGGTGGTACACGAGAACGTGAGAATTACATACATGCGTTTCCTACAGAAAATTGTTATACTGTCATTTTTATTAGTTGAATCTTTAACTGCTTTTATTTATTTCATAGCTGTAATAAAATCTATTTTTGTTTGTTTTAAAGTGAATATAAGTGTTTTTTGCTAATTGGTTAGTAATTTGTATTCTTTAAGGAATGCTATTTTTTGGTACTGATATATATTTTTTCTGCCTATTTCTTGATTCAGCTCTAGTGTGAAACAGAAAACTATTTACTGATTTGGTGAGATATGTAATCAACTCTGAACTCACAATCAGTGCAATTAGTGTTTATAAAGTTTCAAATAAAAGGAAGAGGGTAGATTATATATATTTTCTTTATTTTTTATACATTTTTTTCTCTAATCCAAAGTGATTTACATGTATAGTTAAAATTCTATTTGCTCAATAAACCTGAATAAATTTTGAAATTTTGAATTTTTTGGTCAATACTATGTTAACATAGACACATACTTATCAGTAATCTCCTCGAACTACTTCCATTTTATTATGAATCCTCTGAATATAACACATCCTGTTTCAATTTTTATCTCATAACTAAATCGTTAGCGTTAATTGATGTAATTTTTGTTCTATTGTAATCACTGACCAAGTGAAACACTTCTACATAAGGGCAGTTCTACAAATAACTCTTCAAGACAACTCTACATAGTCTTTGGAAGAGGTTCGTCATAGACGCTTACAGTCGAGCCCATACTTGTCCGCGGACAGAGGCTTATCTCCTAACACCACATACTTCAGTTCTATTTCTATCAAGACAACCCCCCATTCGACACCACTCTTTGGATCCACAGCACCACTGTCCTTGGTCAGAATTTAAATTGTCCCAGGGTCAGGCAAAATCCGCTCGGGAATTCGCTCTTTTAGCAATAAATAGAGCTTATTTTCACGGTAATTAAAAAAAAGACAGAAATTACGTACGCCTTTTTGTTCTCAAGATAGCTTTTTTTAATCTCTAAAATCCCAGTCCGATACGTCCAATAGTTTATTAACAATTAACATTATAAAAGGGGGTAGGGGTTTTTCGATTGATTAACAATTTTTATTGTTACTGAAAATTTTATCCAAAAATGTTCGTCCTTTTCGTTTTTTTTTCTGTTCGCTAAATCAACAATTATTACGCATTACAATTATTATTTTTTAATTTCCCTACGACGCAACGTTCCCTAGCTTTTGGTATAAAATATCAGGAAATTCTTGTGTTTTTGTTCCAAGACCTTCCGTTAATAAGAAACCCCTCCGGTCATACAACCCTCTGAAAAAAGGTTGCCATCATCTGCAGCCGCCATTTTGAATACAAAATATTTTTAAAAAATTCACAATACTACCTGAAAATATGTACAAGCTTTTTTGTTCCTTGAAAATTCCCTAATATCACGTTTTCTCTAACCTCTAGAGTGGCGTTACCCCTTAAGGAAAGTTATTTTTTAAATTTTGTTTACTATATTACAATATTCGTCATATATTCGCTATATGGCGAACATTGTCTAGTTAAATATTCAACTATCTAAGGTGTGACGTTTTACTAAGGTACAACTATTTATAGATGAAATAAACTTTTGAACTAATGACACTGTAAGGAACAACTACTCTGCGCACTACATGCCATGCTTTTATAGTACGTACTGATTAAAAAATTTTTCTCTGCCAGCGAAGGTAAACGAAATGCTTTGTGCTAGTGCACATTGTATCAGTGAGTGACAATTACGACAAGAGTTTATCTTATCTTAAAAAATATTGAAAGTTGTCTACATTTATTTACAATTTTTTATGCATTGGTAATAAAAGAAACATATTGAAATAAAAGAAAAGAATAAAAAATATATAAAAGTAGAAAATTAATTAATCATATTTTCTCGTTTCAATTGTTAATAATTATTAATAAATTAAGTGAATAGCTAAATAAATGTAAGTTTTCTGAAAAGACAACTAAAATGCCTTTAAAATTATGTCATTTCATTTTTGTTGCTACCCCGCTTATGACTTTAACAAATATTTATTACGATAAAATTATAAGATATTGAATTCGCAATTCTCAAAACAATCTAGATGGAAACTTTTCCCAGGATCACCAAGTGTATTTAAACAAGATGTTTGGTAAAGTATATTTAATAAAGATATTTTTATTTTTTATATTAAAGTTGTTTTGTATAAAACTGTTTTTACCCAAAATAAAAATTTCTGCTGCATTTTTAATAAAGAGTATCTTAAAATATGTTTAGTTGAAACTAGGATATATTTCCCTTTATCCTCGGCAAAATGAGATAGAACTACCTAACAACTTCATTAACGTATTCACGCCTTAACAGATATGTGCCTTAACTTTACTCGTATATATTTTTTTCACAGTTACAGATATTTAAATAACGCCATAACTCATGTTTTTTTATTAACCCATTGTTAAATGCCACATTATGAAGTATTTGATCATTATGTTGATAGAGTTGAACAAATCTGACCTTTTGACCATGCTTTTTTCCCCCAACTAAAAACCTAATATAATAACAGTACAATTTATCTTCATTAAAGAAATCGTTTAAAAAATAACGGTACAGGCTGTTGGTGAGGCGAAGTGTGGGCGGGTAATTCCAGCTTTATTTACAGAGTGACATATATGTATAGTATATTAATACCTACAAACTTTTCGATTTCATTGTTTTAATTAGTAAAGTTTTTATTTAAATTGAAATATTAGAGAAGATATGGAATCATTTAAGAAATTTGTTTTCGATTCTGTTGTAGATTTCAAGTTTTTGGCTGGTTTGACAAATTTTATTCTCCAGTAAGGTATAATGTACTGGAAATTAACCAATAACAATACAGTCTATTTAATTATAAAGGCCCCGAGCTATAACTCGGTTACCCTTTATTGGACACTCTGTAAAGTATATACAGGGTGTCCCGAAATTAGGGGGCAATCCAAAAATTCTTCCTATGGAAGTTATAGCCACTTAAAGGGGTCACTCTGATGATGGTTTTTTTTAAATAACTCTGAAACCAGTCGAGATAAAATTATAAAATTTGGTAACTAACTTAACTCTTATGTGGTCAGTCTGCTACTAAAACGAAATTTACAAATTTTCATCACATATGTTCCAACACTGGGGAGGAGGGGGGTAAAAATTACTATAACTTTTTTATAAGTTTACTTTTTTTACTTTTGACTGAAAAGTACGAAATTTCTGAATTTTTTTTACTAAAAATAAGTACTCTTGGTTCACATTGGTAGAATGTTCCATTTTTGCGTAAAATCCATTTAAAAATAATAAAATAAAATAATAATCACCGGAAATCGAAATTTTCAATATTTTTTATCGTCGCAGGTTGTGAATAACAAAAATGCATTTGGCGTCATTTATTTGGCTGCGAATCAAATCAGACAAAATAATTTTTAATTTTTGAGTTGTTCTGGGGCAATTCGACGTCGAGCGGAAAAATGTATTCAGCAAAATGGAAATCTGTTTGAACATTTGCCATAAAAATTACTATTGAAATAAAGATAAGTTTTATTAATAGTGTGGTTTGCAATTATTTTTATTAGTTTATTGTAAGTATTACTATTTAATAATTTCAATTGTTTTTTTTTTACTTTGTCAAATAATGATTTACTAAAAATAATAAATTTATGTGAAAATAACAATTCGCAAAAAGTAAATAACTGAACTGTCAATGCAAATGACACCAAACGCATTTTTGTTATTTAAAACCTGCGACGATAAAAAATATTGACAATTTCGATTCCCGGTGATTAAAACATGTAACATTATTTTTAAATGGATTTTACACAAAAATGGAACATCTTACCAATATGAACCACCAGTTCATTTTTTTACTTTTCTGTCAAAAGTAAAAAAAGTCAACGCATAAAAAAGTTATGGTAATTTTTACCCCCCTCCCCAGTGTTGGAAAGTATGTAATGAAAATTTGTAAATTTCGATTTAGTAGCGGACTGAGCACGTAAGAGTTAAGCTAGTTACCAAATTTTATAAATTTATCTCAACTGGTTTCGGAGTTATTTAAAAAAAAAAACTATCATCGGAGTGGTCCCTTTAAGCGGCTATAACTTCCTTAGAAAGAATTTTTGGACCCACGTTTATATAAAGAAAAAGTAGTCTTTTTCGACATAGAACATCCTGTAAGAAATATTGCCCCCTAATTTCGGGACACCCTTTATATTTTTATGTGGGATGTTATTTTCTTTATTTTGACACACTATTTTTTTTTGATAAATTTTTTTATTCTCTTTCCAACCATATGAAATTTGTATACCTTTGCACAACGAATTTTTGAGAAAAATTGAGAAAACTCTCAGCTTTTGACTTTAGTTTGCGGTGTTCGATTTCTAAATCATATCAAATAGAAGGCGCTAGAAAAACAATTTTAAGTACCGCTATCTATCACATATCGGTTTGTTTGTAACTGCTGTCACCTTTCAACTTATAACAAAATGAATGATTTTAATGAATAATAATGATATACTGCAAGTTCATTATAAATGTAGAAAAAAACAGTGTAGCGACTTTAAATATAACGACAACGTTGTCTTAATAGAATTTTTCCTAACAGAAGAGAGTTTAGTAAACTTAAAGCAAATCTAAGACACTTAAGGTAGGTATAGGAAAAATATGTAGGTATGTAACAAAACTTAGTAATATTAATAAACAACAAATTGTACAATACAATATTAAATGCAAACAAAGAATGGAAAATTAATAGTGAAATTTAAAAGTACTGTTCAAATTGTTGTCCATTTCTTTCGATACATAATTCGCAACTTCGAATTACACTTCTAACTGCATTTAATTTAACGTTATGCGGAATATTATTTATTGTAGTACTAATTATGTCTTTCAACTGATCAACGTTATTTATTGGTGGTAGATAAACTTCATCTTCAAATAAATTATGTTTATTTGGGCATGTGGAAGTGCACCCTCTTGTTGGAAAATAATATGGATATACCTACTCATTAACTGATAATTCTTCCAAGTACTCTTGTAACTGATTTCTCAAAAAAATTTTTATACCCATCACCAGTTAAAGAAACATCAAAGAAGTATGGTCCTAATATTTGTGAACCTAACATACCACACCACAGATTAATACGAAATCGATTTTGAAAATATCTTTCTCTTATAATTCTAGGATTATCATGGCTCCAGTGGTATGATGTTTTGCGGTTAAACATACCGTTGTTAGAAAAATTACTTCATCTGTCCATAAAATCATTTTTCGGATTATTATATGCATTATTTAAGTATCAGCGACAAAACTGTACTCTTTGTTGAACCAAATTTACCTTGTAAGGAAACAATTTAGGTGTTTATGTAGAATTTTATACTTTTTGTACTCAGTTAAATTTCCTTAACTTACCCCTTAAAATAAAAATTCCAATTAGGAATAAACCTCGCGACAAGCTTTCAAATCGCATAAGAACATACTTACTGATTATACGTGTGTGTCTATTTATCATATTTTTGCTGATAACAGCTATATTCAACCCTTTTGTGGGTTTGAGGTTTACACAACATCATGGGTTTTATGAAGGGCTTGGTTATCATTTTCTTTTTAATGCATTTTAATAAAAGCTTGTTTTTAAAATATATTTTTTTACATTTCTATCTAAGCGGAAGTGTTAATGATGAATGGTTAAGCATTCAATGTGATATACTTTGCACGGACTGCATAGTTTGACTAAATTGTATGTTTAGTTTTATATATAAATTTAATTTTTGAAGAAAAAAATTACTAAAAACAGTATAAAAATAACTAACAATAAGTCGATTTAGTTAATTTTTAAACTTTCCTCAAATAACCCGCTACGAGAAAATATGTATAAAACAAAGAATAATATTTTTGAAACGTTAACCAACTTTGAGCAAACCGCTTGATCTATACCAGCGGTCTTCAAACTTTTACGACTTGCGGAACCCGGTCAACATTTCGATTTTTTAAGGAACTCCCACACCTAAAAAAATTTTCGAAAATATATTTTATATTTTTAAGAGTATAATATATTTTTTTTTAATTTTGTAGTCTTGATATTGTTAAATTCAAAATTTTGAATTTTTGACTGAGTTGCAAAACTCCCAGAGGTTGTGGGGAACCCCAGGGTTCCGCGGAACATAGTTTGAATACCGCTGATCTATACCAAGTTTTTCCCTATGGAAGTGATTTTTGTGTCCGATTTCTTCTGAGATTTTTGGTTATGCAAAAATAGTTAAAAAAACAATCCTTAACTGATTATCCTACAAATAAAATAGCTATATTTTCTTTATTTTCATACCCATTAAACAAATTTGCGACTTCTCGCGATTCCAGTTAAGCTTCACATAAGAGAAAGTTTACACACCTCCTCAAATGTGATGTACCACATAAACATTATCATTTTCTGGTAATTCAGTTCACACAATCTTTATTGATTCTCGATTTGCAATTCAGTAAGGCACATAAAGTTTGTTTACGATGCATAAATCAACGCCAGGTGCTTTGGTGCGACTGATTCATTACCGTTTTACCTCCTTGATAGATTATTCAATTTGGTCCAATTTCTCTTAGTGATTTACGGCACTTTTCAAGCATTTCATTCCAACTGCATTCCTGAAGTTGTTACGTTCGAAGAAATGTGAACTTTCTTCCTTCTTTTTAAACCACACTTAAATTATAACCTTGCAGTCTTCTACTGGCGAACGTTAACATTTCTCACGGGTGAGTGGAACGCTTATTTAGATATGTACTAATATCTAGTACAATTTTCAAACAAATGCATTCAATAACTGAAAGGGATAAAGGAATAATCGTAGAATAACCAAATAAGTTTTACTCAGTATTGTGATTTTGTGACATGTATTAGTTCGCATTTGAATACATTTGAATAAAATGCTTAATTCAATCGAACACCAATCAGGGGAAAAATAAAATGAGTACCTTAAGGGTGTCCAAAAAGAGACTCAGGATTTCATATGAGGAAAAGAGATTTAATTAATTAAATTGGCAAAATTTTTACAAGTGTTTAAAGGGTAGGCATTAAATCGAACACATCTCCTCCGAGATTACTTTAACATTCTCGACTTCGTTTAAGAAAATTCTGTATCACGCTTTTGCATACTTGCGGCTGAATTTCGTTGATAACTCTCCGAATGTCTGCCTTTAATTCATGAATGGTATTTATTTGAACAGGATAAACTTTGGACTTCCCACAAGAAAAAGACGCATGATGTAAGAACCCATAGATCTTGATGGTAAAGTCAATTCACTGGTACGTGAGAAGAGTCATTCATTAAATTTCTACCATAACAAGTGGATAGGTTCACGTGCCGTTTGGCAGGTGGCACCACCAGCTGGAACCACGTGTCATCCAAATCCATGCCATCCAAATGAGGCCACAAAAAGTTTAATAGCAACTCGATATCGTTCTCCATTGACAGTCATTGCGTTTCCAGCATCATTTAAAAAAAAAAGAAGACTCAATCACCCCACTAGCGTAAAATCCCGCCACACTCTCACTATTTGGGTATACAGTCGTTCTTGCATGACCTGAGGATTGTCTCTGCCCCAAAATCGACAGTGTTGCTTGTTCACATACCCATTGAGATGGAAATGCGCCTCGTCGCTAAAGACGATTTTTTTAGCAAAATCAAATTATTGATTCTCCAATATCTAATCAACGAATGTCCGGCGCATGAAGTGGTCGTCTGCTTTCAATTCCTAGGTTACCTAACTGAATCCTGAATGGATGCAGATGCAGATCTTTTGTTAAAATCCGTTGCATTGTGCTAATTGCAGTGACCGACGGCGCAGAGTGCGAAATATGGGAAAAACTTTAAACCTGAACCCAAAAACATAACCTCAAATTCATCAAACCTAACCTCAAAGTAATACACTGACTCTTTTCTATTACAAGGAACATGTGGTCAAGCGTTGTCCATCTTTTTCAGGGACACCCTGTATATAGGATTTTTTTAAATTTAGTAAGAACCCATCAGCCTCAGAGAGAATCCACAGAGTTTGATGGCTCTACACTTTTACACATCCGGGGTTGTGGGGTTAAAGTGTCACAAAGTTATGTAGCTACTGGTTTTTGTGAATTTGTTACATTTCTCAAAAACTGTAAAGATCTTTAAGACGTTTAGGACATTAACTCAATTTTTTGCCTTTAGTTATTGTTAAACATCTTATGTACCATAATTATGTATATTGTTACTCATAGATGTTTGGATTAATTTTTTTGACAAAATATGGCAAACAATTATGTTATTATGTATAGGTACAAGACTATGTTGAATACTTATTTGAGTAATAAATAATTGGTTCAATTTTATGTCCGATGAAATTGGAACATGTTTTAATTTCATAACAGCACTAAATTTAGCAGTGAAGTATTAATTAGCCAGTTGTCGATCTTAATTCTACTTTCAATCAACCTTGGTGTTTCATTTAGTTTGTATCAACTTACAAAATTTATAGAAATAAAAAATAGAATAATACAACTCCATTTACTGAATATCAAAATTAGTGATTTATTTTATAGTTATTTTACGGGTCCCAAAATTTTAGATCATCAAAGGCTCTTATTCATAATTACAATTTTGATTGTGTCTGATCATACAATATATGTATATTACATTAACCCATTACAGATTTTTATCTTAGGTACGGCAACACAGCAGTTAAGTATCTAGAAAAAGTACATTTTATGAGTAAATTATATTTTCCATTGTAACATACACTACTGGAAAAAACAAACAAAAAATTTTCAAGAATTTTTTAGAGATTTTCTAAAGGCTGTATTTCTGTGAAAAATTGTCGTAAACAAATAAACGTTTTGAAGCTAATCTCTAATTTCAAAATGTTTAGATTTTTTGCACTACGGTTATCTTGCAATCAAAAGAAATAATTTTCCAATTTTTTTTTTACTTCTGTCCATGGACTTAGGAAAATATTTTCAAACTCAATTGATACATTGATTTTTGAAAGGTCTACGTGCGACTACTAGTTGCCGAGATATCGATGGTTGAATGAAAAATAACATATTTGTATTTATTCATCGATACCTCTGCAAGAAATTATAACACAATAATCGAATGCATATCGTGATTCGCCATTTTCTTCAAAAACATTGCGTTTTTCGAAACAAATATCAGAGACAAAAAAGTTTCTAAATTCAATGGCTTTCTAGCTAACTAATAATAAAAAAAAAAATCAAATTTGCGACCAAAATTTTTTTGGTTCCAAAGACAAGGGGGGGGCCACAAAAAAGTGTCTTAAGGGGGTTTCTCGTCAAAAAGCGTAGCACTGTGAGATTCCACATGTCATAAAACCCTTGTGTACCAAATTTAGTGATTCTCATACAACATGGTTTTGAGATATAAAAAAGACTTCTTTGGGTCAGATTCAGGGGGCTGTAACTCCGAAAGAGGGGGCCAGTTGGCAAAAAGAAAAAATACGGGTCCCTTGAATTTGTCTTAAGAATCTATGACCAAATTTTGTTGCATGAATTTCCGGACACCCTGTACAATACCATATGGCATTATTGCTTCTTTAGTCGGATTACTGGTGTAGTAGCACTTGGGACCGTAAAGTAACATTTTTCCAAATACATAAGGTGTTTATATAATTTATACGACATGATTACTGTCGGACCACCTCGAAGTTAACACAATAATTCATGGAACCGAACTACAAACATATTACCGTTTATAATTTTTAATATCTACCCGATATGTTGAAATTACTGAAAGTGGTTTTTATATAATCAATTTAATATGTAAAAGTGTGTGTTTATTGCCAGCCGCATACAACATTTATATACAACTTAATAATTTATTGATATAAATTATTTTGAGCCATAAAATTATTTTATCCTTAATTCAGTAATTCTAACAACTAACCAGTATCTGAGAATGCTTATAACTGTATAACCCCCACACGTTTGAAGCTGACAAACAAATTAATTACAGATTATCAAAAAAAGAGATTATAATAAATAAATAGAAATTAAAATTGAAAATATATTATTATTATTGTATTTTGAGGATTGCACTGTATTACTAATTTCAGAAAGCTTATAATTTCAAGGAATTAAGTTTATTACTAGCACCATAGCACTATAATAAATATAAAATACAACTTTTCAGAAGTATTCGCTGACATGTGTGACATCAATCATGGGTATATCAATCAATATATCAAATAATTTTAATGATTTTAATTTCAGTTACTTCAGGCCTCAAAGAATAAAATATTATATCAAGACTAAAATGAATGGCTCGAAATAACAAAAATTCGTTCATGGTTAAAGTAAATTTATAGACTGTAACAAAATTAAGAAATACTGAATGTGGAGTTTTTGAAAACGCCAATATTAGTCGATTTTAATTTTCTATAAAGATCTTCTGACGAATTTGTTAACGTTCAATTGTTTACAATTATGACGTTTTATCTATTTTTTTTTTTTTCAAATAGCAACCTCCATTTTCTTGATCGGAATTTGAAAGAGCGTGTTTTTTCTGAGTACGGCGATGTTTCATAAGTACCCAGTTACCGTTTAGAAATTATGAAGTGTTAATATTGTAGTTTAAGAGTTTAATAAATCGGCATCATAGAACATATTACAATGAATTTTATATATTCATTTAATCTTTTGTATGCACTATTTTCAATTGACAGTGCAAAAACTAGACTAAGGCGCCTTTTAGTTCGTCAGGTGCTGCACTATATAGGCAACAAACTCTACACTCCAAATATGTAAAATGATAAGCTTTAGTCAGATCCTTGGTCCAAATACGGGTCATAAATTTTTACCAAATATATCATTTTCATAGTGTTTTGAGGGGCTGAACACAATGCCATTGGTAAAATTTACCCATGACCTCGATTTTCCTTAGAAAATCCACTATTTGGGTGAAAACTAGCCCAAATATGTATCAAAACTGATTTTGTTCCAGTTTTCACATATTCGGACAAAGTCTAAGAAAAAATTTGTTTTGACCCATATTTGGGACAGTTTTCATCGATTTTTCTAAGAAATATAGAGGTCATGGGCAATTTTTACTAATGGCATCGTGTTCAGCGCCTCAAAATATTACGAAAATTATATATTTGGACACAATTTAGTAAAAAATCAGTTTTGACAAATATTTGGGCTAGTTTTCACCAAATACCTAGCGAATTTTCTGAGAAAAATCGAGGTCATGGATAAATTTGCATCGCGTTCAGTGCTTCAATATAGTACGAAAATTATATAATTGGACAAAACTTATGAAAAAATCAGTTTTGACCCATATTTGAATAAATTTCACTAGCAAATTACACTTTTCTCCGAAATTTGACATGAAGTAATGCATTTTGACTACAGGATCGTGTTCAGAGCATGGAATTCCGGAAATCATTTCCCAAAATTAAAACAGTATATACTTACCCATATACAAAATAACACGGCCTATTTTTAAGAGTGACTTACCTGAAACAAAAGAAAAAATAAATATCATATTCCTGGTCAAGAAGTACCAAAAATATAAAGCATTATTAACATTTATTTTATTTATAATAAAGAAAAACTCAAAATTCGAATTTTACCCTAAATTAACTACTGTTAATTTAATACTATATGATATACACTAAATACTTTTAGTGTATACTTATAATGCGAGGCATTATTTTCTTTATTTTATGATAATCGTGAAAAATTACTAGTGATGCTACTTTATGGAGTTACTAATATTCTAGAATATCAATACATGTAATTCTGTTTATTAATACAATTTTGATAACAAGTATTTTATTTAAAGATATAAAACTTTAATGCTGTAAAATAAATTTCATTTAATACTTCTAAATTAAATTAATAGAAATATACACTATTGAAATTACAAAAATGTACAATATTATTAACATTTAGTTATTTTATTTAATAAAGAAAACCAATCTTAATTATATTTTTTAGCATTATTCAGGAAAATGTTGTTTAGAGACAATGAAAATAACTCCTTTGTTGTTCAAATAAAGTATAATTGTGCAATACCTGCACACAAAGGTTCTTTAACAGGAACTCTTTGTTCTCAATATGCAATATATTTCGATAGTTGTTTTTTCCACATCAAAAAGGTTAACTGCTGCCGACATTACTAACATACAATGGTAATTATAGGTTTACTGCTGACCTAGTTTTAATTACTGCCTGAATATGCAATCTAATATTTTAAATAAATATCTACTAAATTCCGGGTTTCACTTATATGCGGTCAATTTCTGTAACATTGATTATTGTTTATAGGAAAATATTTAGGGTGCATGTAGAGCTTAGCAAAATTCGATTATATCTTTCTACGCATACAGGGTGTCAAAATATTTCGGGTATATGGAACTACTCCAGATTGAAGTCAAAATACAACGATTTAACTTAACATATTTCTATACAAAATATACAAAGTTGCTTCCTTTAGCGGATAAGGTGCGTTATATTCGAGAAACAGTTTTGGTTTCCTCCAAATGACTTTAAATCGGCAAATCTAAATGAAATTTGATATAAAGGGTATCCCAAAATTCACGCGAGACGAACTGTAAATTTTTTATCGATTCATAAAGTATACAGAATAGGGTTATGTATGGAATAGGATATCGGGTAAATGGCCTCCGCGGCATTGCTGGAACATACGCACCCTGTAGTTGAAATTGTCCATGACCGTTTTGCATAAATGCGGTTGAATTTCGTTGATATAGCACCTAATTTCCTCCTTCAAGGCGTAGGTGGTCGTAGGCTTGTTGGCATAAACCTTAGACTTCAAAAAAACTCAAAGAAAAAAGTCCAACGGCGTTAAATCGCATGACCTGGACGGCCAGGCGGCCAATTCTGATTACGAAAACGGGAAATTACACGACCAGGAAATGACTCATGTTATTGAATTGTTTCTCGAGTTGTATGGCATGTGGCACCGTCTGCATCCATATCTTGTAATTTAGGCACAAAAAACAGGATTTCATGTCGCCATAGCGATTAATTGTTATTGCCTGACCAGCCGCATATTCGAAGACGAATGGTCCGTTGATTCTTCCAGCTCAAATCCGCACCAAACAGTTACGTTTTGGATACATTTGTTTCTCAACAGTCACTCGTTGATTTTCTAAACCCCAAATGCGACAATTTTGTCGATTAACCAAGTCATCAAGATGTAAATGAGCCTTATCGCTGAAGATGATTTTGTTCGAAATTCAGCACCAGGATGGCCAAAGTGTCAAAAGATCATTAATTAATCCAGTCTCCCTGAATTTTTCAATTAATCTCTTCACAGTAGATTAAGTTAAATCACTATTCCGACCATATTTTGTACGAAAACTGCGAATTGTAGCTGCTAAACCCTCATTATTTTGAAAATATTATTCAACAGTGAAAACACTTTGTTCTTTCATGTAGCGGTCCATTTTTAACAACCCTGAACTGTCAGCTATCATGTTTTTTTCAGTTGGCAACACTGTACCGAAGAAATGGCGCAAAATTCAAATCTAGCGTGATTTTTGGTACACCCGGTACTTGTATAAATGTGCCACTTTTATGACATAGTAACAGAACTTACTGCATTGACAGAATCGGGAAAAAATGCCTCATATTATTTTGCAGGTGACCTTAAATTTTAATGGACTCATCATGTTTCGATAAGGCATCTAAAGAATGGCTCACAGCTAGGGTGAGAGAGCTGTCTAATATAAGAGGATTTCTCTCCAGGTCACGGAGAGATGGCATTCTAACATTGAATATAAAGGATAAACATCATTGTCCACCCCGGAATGTCCCCATTGATATGTGTAGTAAAATATTCGATAGTTTTTAGTTTTTATTTAATTTAAATTTAAGGAAGGGATTCCTGTACCACTGATTTTTTTAACGAATACTCCGTTAAACCGAAAGGATCAGTAAAAGGGTTGAGTTTTTGGCATTTGTTATTCTTTTCAGTGTGATAGAAATACCCAAATAAATAAAAACGGTAAAAAAATGCAACAAGGAAATAGTTATAGACAATATTATCTTCTGTTTTACCCAAAGATTATTATCTAAATTGAAATACCGAGAAAATAGCTAACTGTGTCTTACACAATGACATGCCTATCGGTTTCTTCGTTACTGGTTAACATATTTGTATACCAATTCCGTGAATTTTTGTTTTTAATTAGTTAAACCATTAGCTCAAGTTTTTTCAGTCTACGTAAAATATCTCCGGAGAAATTTGAAAAAATGTGACATTATTTTTAAATTTCAATAACCTGTTTTCGGAAACTAATGGCTTTAAATGACCTGAGGAACACATACTTCTACTTAAACTATACCTTGCATACAAATTTCAAGGTACTGCTTGTTTGAAACTCATATTTTCTCTTATTTGAAACCTTTTTTATTTCAACGAGATTTAATTTTTTTTAATATTTAAATTATAATAAGGACGAAGTTGAAATGGCAAATTTATTATTTCTTAAATTAAAACATTAAACTAACTAAACTTGCACAAACATATTCCCAATTAACTTAATTTTAATATATAAGTTTTATCCCAAAAATATTTAAAGAACTAAAATAAAGTGATAACATTTTCCTTGACAAAGGCCATCTATGTGACAGCGGCAATTTTAAATGGAATGTGTGTTGCCCTGTCGAAACCACTAAAATAATAACTAATAATTTATTGTGTTGCCGTTCATTTTGTGTTGACTTAAATTCTATATGAATAGAAAAAAACTGGAAAATTTGTTCACACAAAAAACTGCAGTTTTATAGATATATCTATCTATTATTTCTTTTTAGTATTTAATTAAAGAGAAAGAAAAAAATTATCTAATGAAATTGCAGGTGACTACTTAATATTGATGGTGTTGCTTATTGTTTTCGATTATTTTACAGTTACTTATTAATTTTATATCTCCTTTTCTAGATTACATTATAACAAGCATGCAGATATGATGAATTAACACGCTTAAACATCGATTACATTGAAGATAAGGGGTCGTACAACTATATGCCAAACACGAAGATTAATGTATCAAGTAGTTTTACTTCAACAGAAGATGAATTTCCTGCCAATCCATTTGATCATGGTTAAAAAAAATCATTACCGCAACCTGTACACGCCTCCGGCAGATTTTTTTTTTACTGTAAAAAATAAAGATGCAATATGGCCATTATTTGTTGAACCTTTGAAGATTAAGCGTTATTTACAATTATTGACGACAACTTGGCATACCGTTTATAGCTTGCGACGGTTTTGTTATAGCCTTTTGGTCGACTCTGAATTATGTAGAACATTGGAACCCCTAGTCATAATGGATCAAAATATTTCACTGAATCAGTAAATTCTGTTAAGTTTGCGACTAATAACCTGTTTAGCAATATTTGGCAATTGTAACATACCAAAATGAAATTTACCATCCAAAGGATAGATTGGATGTACTAACCGATGTTTATGCAAAACAAATAAACCAATAGTAGGTATTTATGGCGTTTCAAACTAATTTCAAGTTTCTGGAGAAAGATGTTAATAAAATTGTGTTTCGTTATGCCACATTTGGAACGGACTCGTGAAGCATAAGTGACTTTATTATGTAGACTAGATAGTATCACAAAGAGGGATATCCCAAAAAATACGAAAATGATACTACACTATACTTATACATATCTTATTCTATGGATATAACTCAGTACTTTGTTTTGTAGAAAATTTTAGTATAGTAATCAAACAGCCTATTTCAAAAAAGCAAGTTTCAAACCCCAAGTGACAAACTAATAGAATTATAGAAATTATATATTTAAATTTATAGAGAATGTTGACTTTTATAGTAATTAATAAATTAAAATTATATCAATGTTACTCTAGTTTTAATTACTGCCTGAATATGCAATCTAATATTTTAAATAAATATCTACTAAATTCCGGGTTTCACTTANTAAATTTATAGAGAATGTTGACTTTTATAGTAATTAATAAATTAAAATTATATCAATGTTACTGAGCATGCGCATTAAAGATAATTTCATGTAAGCGAAGTAGCCTCGCAACAGGATATCAATCAAAAGAAAAGTTTGGTTGTGGTTAAGAGTACGTCTATAATAAACCGCTTGAAGAAAAAAAAACACACTGACACAGTACAACGCCAAAAAAACAATAAAAATACTAGTAGAACTAGAAATTGCCAAAAGAAAATACGCTAATTATGTCAGTGATAACATATCAACAAGATCTCACCTGCGTATGAAGCTATTCTTTTCGAGCATGAGCATTAGGAATAACACGGCTACTGTTAAGTTTTTACTTTAATTAAATTTAGGAATATTCTTTTATATCGTTTATTTAAGTTTTAAGCACGTTAGTGTATCTTTTTTACGAAACACGTGTTGGTTGTTCTTAAATACTTCTAAATCTTTGTAAAAATAAATTAATTTGAAGTTGTTCATTTTTATAGTAAATAGTACACAAGGGTCAGATTCGGTCTGTATAATTTCAACTATGACAATTTATTCCGGGTTGCCTAATTATGTGACGTCACACTAAAAGAGTCTATTATATTATGCATCAATATTGTTTATTATTTAAGTTAGAAAAAAGTAACTGTGTGTCAAAAAGATATGTCAACTTGTTGTATATAAGTTTTAGAGTAAAAATTAATTTTCTTCAGAATTAGCATTTATTATAAATTCAAAACTCAATCGATAGTACCCAGTCTTTACCTTTCAATGTTTAAATTTAAAAATGAGCAATACCCTCGAAAACCATATAAAACTTGAATTAATCCTAGACTTCCTTAAATATGAGGACAAATTAAATAAACAATATGTACAAGACAAATGAGATACGTTTTCTTCCATAAAATTGACTTACTAATTTAAAATAATTAAGTTTAAGAAAAAACATTCTTCATGCATTTTCTAAGAAACGTTTTACTGCGGTTTTCATTTATATGAAGACTTTTTCTGGATGAAAATTTTGCCCTAGTTTTTGCGTCCAGGTACATTTTGGGGTGGAATATTTGAATCATTTCGAGAACAATGGCTCTTTTTGAAAACAAAATATAATACAAGTAAAACAATAAATAAAATAGGTCTTAAATACTAAGCGACCATCTGGATGTCTGTAAAGGTTAGGCAAAGTTCAATATGATGATTATTGACGTTTCTTATACCCTTGAATAACTTTAAATTAAGATACCGAGATTTATATAATTTACAAATGTCATATTACATATTTACTTACCTTAGTATTTATTTATAATATTAGAATTAGGTAGATAAAACACTGTTCTATATTATTACGCCATAAAGGAATCTAACCATGCCTACTAGATATAGTCCAGGAAGATTAGCATTTCACCTCGGAATTGGATAAAGAAGGTTCGATTTAGATGGGACAATGTGCGTTCTCTTCGTAATTGCATGTAGGTCAAAGTCTACAACGTCTCATGCGGCGCTAATTTGTTTATTTATTAATAATCAATTATTATTAACAAATTAACGTATTTCGGATATTACGTGGGTTGGAAGAGGCCAATTTTGATGCGGTAGAGCCCATTCTTCTTCTGATTAGTTGTATCTTAACTTTGGGAGACTCCCATCGAACTTCATTTGTTTATTGATTTTTATTCGATCATTAAGAGCAAATTAGGCAATCGGACTGGAGAGGGGGATTTTCACGCGGTAATCGACGCTCTTCTCGTACTTGGATTACAAGGTGATCCAGAACCACTAAGGGCCACTAAGGGCAGACTGATTTTCATTTGTTCATTGATCTTCAATGAATTAGTATATACAAATTCGGGCTGTTATCTGTGAGCTGGACGAAAAAAGTCTGATTTTTATGGAATAAGTCACTTAGATCATCATCCGGGATATTCCAAAACCGTTAAGGTCCGAATGATCTTCATTTATTTCTTTTTACTAATTAATTATTATAAAAAAATTACACGTGCAATCTGTAACTAAGACTTAGAATGGATAATTTTTAATCAAAGAGAAGTGGATAACATTTATTCATAATGATTCATGTTCTATATGGTCTTCAGCTTTTTGAGAATTCACTTCCTGCATTAGGGTCTTGAACTTTCTATATAAAACCACGTTCATTCCGTTCAAATCGGCTAGTCCTACTGCCGAACGCAGATATCACGTTTAATTTGTTTATAACAATCAAATAAAAACCGATAAACAAATGAAGATCGGTGGGGGTCCTTTACAGTTAAAGTACACTAATAAGAAGAAGAATGAGCTTTACCGCATTAAGATTGGCCGTTTCCATCCCATGTAATATCCGAAATACGATTATTTGTTAATAATAATTGATTATTTATAAATAAACAAATTAGCGCCTCATGAGACGTTGTAGACTGATGTACATGCAATTACGAAGAGAACGCACTTTGTCCCATCAAAATCGAACCTTCTTTATGCAATTCCAAGGTTCGGCCCTATTTTCGTCTAATTTTCCTGGACTAATAACCAGTTTTCTACACCCACGCGGTAGCACTAGACCGGGTGATAACGCGATTTATCTGATTGGTAGAGTCAAATCACGTCATGTATTTTGACACTTTTATTGGAATATTTACAGCTTATTTATTTATTGTTCTTTATACTATTGTATTATGTTATGCTATTATATTATTTTTCGTTTTCGCTTTTTTTGTATATTTTCTCTGTAATTGGGTTAATCCGTTGAGAATCAAGTGTATTATTATTATTAAATTGTATTTTCTATATAACGACATTTATTTAATTCCCGCCCATCTAATAATCTCGACATTAAATAAAAAAAAAATGATTCGACAAAAATTGCTTGGTTCAAGGCAACACCTCTAAAAGTTCCACTTAGGGCTTCACAGAATCGAACAAATAAATGCCTAACAAAGAGTGCTTCTCGTCTAAACGAGCTATTCATGATTATATTCTTAAATATCATTCAGTGTGGCTTCGTAGACATGATGTCCGTGTCAGAGACGTCAGAATATCAAATAATACAATCAATTCCTTCAAGAAATTAATATGGCATCCCTGCGCGCACTTTATAAACATATCCCGCTATCTGATACACGATAAGATGTCACTTTTGACGTGGAACGTAGTTAGAAGTTAGTTTTTTTTTTTTAATTTAATATAGAACATACCAAAGCAAAGGCTAGAGCTGCGCAGTTGAAACGGCCTGTTTGTATGACTAATTTAAACTGTATGAGGCAATAACTGCTTCATTTTTTTTTAATAGGTATATATTTTATTATTAGCTCTCGTATTGTTGTTTTATTTAAGGTAATAAGCTAATTCAATTACGTGCTAAAATTTTTCAAAAAATCTAAAAAATTATAGTTTTACTATATACTGTTATTTCCTTTTAATTTTATTTGAATTGTGTTCGTATTATTAATAATAAATAAAAAATAAAGTAAGTTATGAAATAAACTGTTAAAATTAGAATGAATTATTATTATTATCATTTTAATTTTTCGTCAAAAATCTATCTAAACCATTATCTTTTCAAATCTTATTGGGAGTACTTAATAATAGTAGAAATAAATTCACAAGGGAAAGAGAACTATAGTATACATACGGTGACCATATCTTTTTCAGAAAAAAAAAATACAAAATTTAGACAAATAATAAATAAATGTAAAAATATTTTATAAACGCAAATCATCAACTTTCGCGCTCATTTTTCTCAATTTAGTTAGTGCAACATTGCCTCATTGACCCATTCAAGCAAACTTATTAATTATTGATGTTTTAAAAAATTAATTACTCTCATACTAAATGGTCAATCTACTAATATTTTTTTTTGTGCCGAAAAATAAAAAAAATATTCTACGCATACAAAAATTTGTGCATAAACGGTAAAAGTGGTTTATGCACACGGTGCCAAAAATGAGTGTTTTCCGCCCCTGAAAGTAATTTTCTGAATAAATGATACTCACATATATAGGGTGTCTCGCGAGAAGTGTACAAATTTTAAGGGCAGTTAAAGATAGGCAAAAAAAATGTTAAATAAAGCCCATTTTCAAGATACGGGTCTATCTATAGGCCAACATCTTGTATCTACATACCTACAAAGTCATACTACTAATTCTATATTATATTTGCCAGTACCGTAGAATAGGGGTCGGCCCTTTTCGTAAAGCGAAACTCCTACGCCTATAATTATTTTTAAATATGCATATTATGCATATTTGGTTAAAGTGACACATTTACAAAAAATACTGTTATCAAATTTTCGTATTCTCAAAGATTTTGGAGTAAATTACTTATTAATTATTGAACTTTCTGGTTGTTTTGAGACAAGATTCAGAGTTTTTCAATAGAATTTTAATTAATACAATGACGCATAGAAACGCTAAATCTGGACGAGGTTGATATACAAAAATAATAACAAAAAACATTTAAACATATAAAATGTGAAAACATGTTTAAGATAGTTTTCTTCCAAGCCATTTTAAATTTCATTCACTAAAGCTTTCCAAAAAGACATTCTTGCTGCAGTTGCTGCAAAATTTTCGAGTTAAATAATAAAATATTAAATCATATCTAGTTGATTACTGCTAAAAGTAAAAAAATAGTATCTATCAAATTATTTTAAAATAAAAAAATATTAACGAGCTGTGTTATCTATGAATGAAATTAGGTATTAGGTACCTATTTAGATTGATTTCGTCAACTCTTCAAAAAACAAACTTTTTCGAAGACACTTTTTGGACTTTTTTTCTTAATTTGTGACATAAATCACTAAAGTTTCGCACAAGCATTTTAGTCACATTCTGTATAAATATATTATTGTAATAAAATTATTTTAAATTTTATTGTGGACAGTCTCATTTCTGTAGAAAATAAGATGGCTGTTTTTAACCAGATTATGAGATTTGATGTTTATCGAATGTTCAGAACGCGTTTTGGTGGAAATATGCACATGTCACATTTTGTAGGCGCAACGACTATATACAGGGTGTCCCAGGATATGTGGACAATCTCTCGGATTTATACAGGGGACGCTAAAATAACATGACAAGTTCCTATAAATATTTTCCCTAAAGGGCATCCCTACGAAGATACAGGCCCTTAAATGACGCCTCTGAAAATCTGTTTTTTTTAGTAACTTTTAAAATACTTGTGTTTTTTACAGTGTCTACTAAATTTTTATTTTCGGATTTCGGATTCATTCGCTTTAATGTCGAATCCGTGTACGTACGTGTGTCGGCAGTGTTCTGCCCAAATCAAAACAAACTCTTATAAAATACAATGCGTAGTATGCAGATTCTGGTTTCATAGAGATTGTGTCAACCTTTCCATTGCTGATATACAACATTATATAAAGGAGAAAACCATAGAAAATGGGAAGAAATGGTGTTGTTCTACTTGTCAAATATTGAATAAGTCTGTAACAGAAGATACGAACAAATCAGCTACTCAATCGTCTAAGTCACAGGACGCCATACTGCAGGAAAACTATTATTTAAAGAAATTAGTGAATTGGAGGAGAAAAACTTGTTGAAACAAAATAAAAACCTGTTGGAAGAAAAAGTGAAAGACTTAGAAAATCAAATAGTGATAAAAGGCAATCAAAAGATGGAACAAAAACTCAGGTAATCCCATCACCAAGGTCTAATAGAAATATTAATGTTGCGCGTCAAACGCCAGCCCCAGGCCAGCCTACCGAGGTTGAAGTACAAGCAGATACTGGCAACCCAACTTACAGTCAAATTGCAAAGAAAGATTCCATCCGTGAACTCGGTTCAATCACGCAAACATCTAACAAGCCCAGGCGTAGGCAGGTTAATATTGGTACCGCAGCCAATAATACTTCTGAATGTTCCAACAATTTTGCGAGAAGAAAGGACAAGAGTGACAAGAAAGTTTGGTTGTTCGTATCTAGAGTTAGACTACGTAACAGAGGATATGATTGGGAGATATTAAAAATAAACTCACACTTGCTGATGAAGATATTACCGTCAAAAAATTTCCAACAAAATATGATGACACTCGTAAAGACTGCAATGCTTTCAGGTTGGGGTTAAATTTGAATACAAGGACAATGTATATGATAATGATTTTTGGCCAGCGGGAGTTGCGTTCAGACGTTTCAAATTCAATTTTCAAGAAAAAAGAATCCAAGGATTTTCGAGTAAAGGACATCCGGAAGGAAACATAAATTTAGGAAAACATCCTTCAAGAATATCATCTCTTAAAATAACAAATGACATAGTTCATCTCTTGTACTTAAATATACAAAGCGTTAGGAACAAAACACTTGAACTTGAGACATTTTCTAATAATACAAATTTCGATTTTATTTGCTTAAATGAACATTGGCTGACTGGTTTGGAATTGGATACTTTAATGGTGGATGGTTATAGAGTTGTGTCTGGATTTTGTAGATCGAATTTTCTCCATGGTGGGGTATGTATTCTGGCTAAAAGCAATGTTGTGTGCTCGCCGATCTCTTTTAATGATATGTACTTGTGTGAGGAATCACTGTTTGAGATGGCGAGTATTGAATATAATAGTTGTATTATAATAACCATATACAGGTCTCCTAAGGGTGACTTTAATGTATATTTAGAAAAACTGAATTTGCTCAATCTTAATAAAATTATTATAGTGACAGGCGATTTTAATGTTAAATTTAATACAATGGAGAAAAACACAGTTCTTCTCATCAATACATTTCTATCTTTCGGTTTGAAACAAGTTGTATTTCAGAACACAAGAAAAGACTCCTGCTTAGACAATATTTTTAGCAACATTAATACTAACTTTATGGCAACTGTAATCGACACAAAGTTATCAGATCATGCCGTTATTCATTTTAATTTTTCTCGCTTCAGTGTCAGTAACAATCATGACATAATAAACTACAGACCTATTATAGATCAGGGCTTAAGATTGTTATATAATAAAGTTGAGAAAACCAATTGGAGTTTTGTTAGTGATACTTGTATAGATATAGACATAAAGGTTGAACTTTTTCTTAAGGTGTTACTCGATGCAGTTGAGGTCTGTTTACCAATGAAAACTAAAACGCAACATAATTTCAAATCTAGTAATACTGCCTGGTTTACTCAAGAGCTTGTCACTATGAGAGAAAAATTAAATTTCTTAAGAGACGTGCATTGTCAGCATCCAACCCCCATGTCCAGGGAAACCTTCAATTTCTATCGCAATAAGTTTTGTCTGGAATTATCTAAAGCCAAAAAAAGCGCCAATGACAACTATATAAATACATCTACTAATAAACAAGCAGCAATGTGGAACCTCATAAAAAACAAAAATGACCGCAGTTCACCTGTAAGCGATTCATTAAACGCTAATGACTTTAATATTTATTTTTCCAATATTGCAGAGCGTCTTTTGAGTGAGCTCCGCTTCCCAACAAGTTACCTTCCGAGTTTTTGACTGCCCTGAGGTCACAAACGACTTTTAAATTCAGAGAATTGTCTTTTAATGAAGGAAGAACTATTCTGAATAACTTAGAAGTAAAAAAAAGCAAAGATGCTTACGATTTGAATGTCCCAATCTTGGAAACTCTTAAGAACATTATAATTTTTCCACTATTTAAACTAATTAATCAATGTATCAGCTCCAACGTATTTCCTACAGCTCTCAAGTTATCCAAGGTTATTCCTATTTTTAAGAAAGGTGAGAAAGATGATGTATCTAACTACCGACCAATATCTCTTATTCCCGTTCTGGCAAAGGTTTTCGAAACTGCCTTAAAAATGCAAATTGCAGAATATTTTGAAAACAATAATTTATTCCATTCTAGTCAATACGGTTTTAGGAACAAAAGGTCAACATTAGCTATTAACCAGTTGACTACAATTATTTTAAACAATTTCGAATCAAACAATGTTGTCAGTGGAAATTTTTACGATTTGACTAAGGCATTTGACTGTGTGTCCCACAGAATTCTATTAAATAAACTAAAATTTTACAATTTTGATGACAATAGCGTGTCCCTTATTGAGTCTTATCTATCGAACAGAACTCAGTATGTTTTTTATAATTCTTGTTCTTCACACCTAACAAAAATTGTTCATGGAGTTCCCCAAGGCTCAGTATTTCTTATCTACATCAATGATTTCCCAAATTGTGATATAACTACTGATTTTATTTTATTTGCCGATGATACTACCGCTTTAAAGTCAAATAATAACTTAATTAAATTACAATTTTGATGAGTTCCTTGCTGACCCGTTTTTAGATATTTAATGTGTGTTCGTAATGATATTTAATGTATGTTCGTAATATTCACTTTTTTTATGCTGTTTACGTTATATTTATCTGATGTGTTTTTTGTTTAGCTTTAGTGTAGTATTGCTTATATGTTGTATCTTTCGTGTTCTTCTTTCTTTGACTTGTGTAAACATTTTAATGTATAGACACCAATAAATGATTTGATTTGATTTGATTCAAGGAGTGTTCAAGGGTTGATTTTAATTCATTTTCAACGAGGTACATTTTTCTAGGGTAAACACTTTTTTCTTTGTCAAAGCCAATCGACGTTAATTTACTCGAAATTTTTCATTTTCTTTACTCAAAATATAGTTATTAACTTGAAGATGAAGGTTATCTGACCATCTCTCTGATTCTCTTTAAAAATTTAAACTCGAACTCATACGAACGATTATTAAGTATCGCATTAAGATAGAATAAGATTGTAAAACTTTATAATTCTAAAGATAAAATATATGACTGAAAAATTGACAATTTAAACGGGATATTTAAGTAAAATTGATCTTCATAATTTTTACACTTACAACATATGTACATTGAAATTATATTTATATTGAAAGAATTTAATTATATTTATTAAACAAAAATAACAATACAATATCTGAAATAAATATTTTATTACAATAATCGTTACAAAATTATATTAAATTGGTTTTGACTATAAAAATTAAACAAAATTAAAATATTTAAGTAATTTCTAAAATAAGAATCATTTTAATTGTTTATCTAACTTTAATTTTTTGGTCATATTGTACTACATTTTTCTGATTTTCACTTATTATCATTTCTAATTCTTTTTTTCTCAATTTTAAATCTGCTGCTTCTTCAACCATTTTTTTTTTCTTTTTCTTTTTTTTCACTTTCATTTTCTCTTTTGTCTTGTAAAGCTTGTTTTCAATTTGCAGAAGAGGATTTAAAAGCAGCACTCGTTGGTTTAGTTATTTTAATATTTTTTACATCACCGTTATTATTAACAATAATAAAATCATGTACAGATCTTTGAGATATAAGACTGTTCTTGTAGATTCTCAACTAGGAATTCTTTGTTGAAAGAAAAACTGCGTTCTACACCAGCATTTCCATGAAAAAATACTAATATTCGTTTTACAAATTCGACAAAATTCGCAGATATTTTTTGCTTTGCACACAGTTTCATAAAAAATTCATCTAGCTGATGTTTCTTCTCATCCAACTTTAATAATTTTTTTTACACCGTCATTTTCTATAAATTTAAGGCAATCCTTTTCAATTTCTTCAGCAATAAGTTCACCTAAGTGGTTATGCTCAAATAAAACTTCTAAAGCCAGTTGAATCCGAATTTTATCAATTTTCGGATTCAACATAACATAAGGAGAAAGATAACTTGCTCCTCTTACGAATTTCTAAGCTAAAGGACATTTCTCTTTTAATTTTTTACAAATACACAATATTATGTTATGGCAATCCATTTTAAATCTGATTATGTCAATTTGTAATTAAATAAAATTGTAATTAAATAAAATGATTGCGAAAAAAATTTTTCAAGGATCATTAGTTCGATTCAAGGAGATTTCAAGTATTTCAAGTAGATTAAATCCATTCAAGGAGTTTTCAAGGTTTTCAAGGGATTCAAGGAGCAGAAGACACTTTGTTTTTAGGAAAAAACAAATGTAAATAAAAGTTGAATTTTTTTAGATAGGTACAGAAAGAATACAAATTTTATCGGTTTATTTATTTTTACGGATATAATAAAAATCATATGAAACAAAAATAGTTTTTTCTCGAAAACAGTTCATTTTATCGATATCAATCAATAATGCTTTTTTTTTAGTTTAAGGTTCAAGGTATCTAAAAATATTTATTTTTGTGCCTTTAACGCAAAGGGTATCAATCAAAAAAATTGACATTATTGTGCTACAGCTAGTCTGTCCGTGGCAAACCAAATAAGCCAAATTGTTTTCATGGGTCAATTTTTATGTCTTATCTGTTGTCCATCGTATTAAAAAATAATTAAATTACACAAAGTATTTTAAAAGTTACTACAAAAATAGATTTTCAGGGGTGTCCTTTAGGGGCCTATATCTCCGTGGGGGGGGGCCTCTAGGGAAAATTTTTATAGGGACTCGTCGTGTTATTTTAACGTTCCCTGTATAAATCCGAGAAATTGCCCACATATTCTACGACACTCTGTATAAGATTGGAAAATTTTCTGCAATAATTGTCGATTGTTTGAGGATAGAAAATCAAAAGAATTTATTGTAAAAAAAATGATTTTATGTCTTTCCAAAGAGATCAAACTAAGGAATTTGATGTTAGAAGATAGGATTTTCAATACCAGAGTAGCAACATAACCCAGGAATGTATTTTGGTCGGCAAATTTTTTGGCGCCTTTATAAAAGTAAGACTTATTATAGACAAGATACACTCATAGATTGGAAATTCGTTATCCACCCCGTAAGTGTAATGAAATCTAAGAAGCAAATGCAGTCATATCCAACTGTTCGCTCCATCATCGAAAATAAACCCGCACCCTCAGCAGGAAATGGCTTTTTGCACCGGACGTGTTATTTATACTCAATCATCACTTTTGTTGCTTTTGCTATTTCGCAGTCTAGCACATGCACGTATAATTGCGTTTCTGCGACTCTAATATTATTCCGGTATATGACTCTTTTTTAATATCAGCAAACTGTTATACTCAAATGTACACTTGATTATAATATCAGTCAATATCATCAAGTTACAAACATTATATGCACAACTAGTTCTACCATTCCTGTTTTAAACGTCCTAATATGTTTTTTATCCCGTATGCTAAAAACATCTCTCTTAATATTCATATACAGGGTGTTTCGCATAAGAACCGACACAGAGCAGGGGCATGTAGGGGAACCCAAAATATGGTGATTTAACACAACACACTCATACCGTGTACCAAATTTGGTTTTTCTAAGTTCAAGTATAACTGAGATATTGATCTTTTTTGAATTTTGAAACCCCACACTGAAAGAAATGCGTTTTATTCTTTATTAGAATTCTATATACGATATATAAGACCATTGTATACTATATGTGACAGTTAAACAGGTGAATATTGGATATAAAACGCGTATTGCTAGCACAGTTGTATAGTGACTATAAACCTTATTTTTTATTAAATTATTGTATAACTAGTATACAACGTTTTTTATACCCTTTACGAAATAATAGCAATAACTGTTATTAAAGTGTTCCATATCGTTATTAGAACATCTAGTACTGGTTATAAGTTTTATAATAATAAATGTATTAAACTGTTGTATACTCTGTATGAGTTAAAAACATATGTCATTAAGTTTTCAGAAATTTTATTGGATAACTGTAATTACAAGCTAAGGTTCTAATGTAAACATACATAAAACATACTTTTAAGCATTAAAAATGATGACAAATCGCTCCCAAAACTGTCCAGTTTATTTTCTTAGCAACGATGCACCCGTATTTTCTTGTATTACATGAGAATTTGCACTATAACTCTTCCACCTTAAGAATGAAGCATCCCCAGAAAGGTTGAGCTTCTTTCCATATAATTTTATTTCCTCTGGTTGATTGACTTTATACCCATGCTCTTCTTTGTCACCGTTAACCTTCTGTTCCTCCATCTTATGTAAAACTTAACATCAGCGATTTCTAATAGGACCTACAAAATAATAATTTTTAAGATTTAGACAAGATTTACATTTGAAAAAACAAAACAATTACAAGCCATAAAACAGTTAGATACTTACATAATAATTTTCCATTTCACACAACGCGATATGATCATGTATCCCACAAAACATGTGCATATACTGTCCATTTTCATCAAACTAGACGTGTGTAAGTCGATGCACAGCGGACTGTCGGAAATTTTACGATTGTTGTATTTTCTCTTCTTGAGTAAAGATAATAAAGACGTTGTGGTTTTGTGTGTTTATTTTGACAATGATTGAACATGTATGGACAATAAAAGTGGACTGTATAAGATAGTTGAGTACCGTTCTGCTTCATGCATAGCATGCTACTGAAATCTTAGAAGGGATGAGCTCGTGCGGCGAACCCTAAATCAGCGGCTGGAATAGCCAGGTTTCTTATTGAGTCGGCGCACTTCGCTCTCGGGTCTGACATATGATTATTATTACAAGACTATGAATATAACTTAACAACGATCATAACCGATTATGCACCGAGAGGTGACGATCACTTAACCATTATAAGATGCGTTTTACACGTTAAAAACGGAAACATATTCAGTATAAGAACGAATAATTCTGTTAATACAATTGTTATATACAAATTCGGATACTGGTCTTTATACAACAAATCTTCCCTACTATACAACTGGAATATAAAGTCTATAACACCTAATAATGTATAAGTAATTCATTATAACCTTTATTTCATAGATGCATAAGGTGTATTAAGCACCTTCCAGTTAAACTGATTGAATAATGAGTATGGAGATGATTGCTTTTTTTTAATAAAAGTTGTATATTGGTTATAAAAGTTTTAATATGCGCCATACACATTATTCTAGATAAACAGTTTAATAAGCCCATTTCTTTCAGTGCACTTTCAAGGCCTATAACTTCTCAGGGGTGCAGCTTAGTATAAAGATAAGTTACGTTAAATCACCATATTTTGAGTTCCCCTACTTTGTGTCAATTTTTATGTGAAACACCCTGTATATCAACATATGTACAGGGTTAGTCACTATAATCTGACAACTTATTGCGAATTTATTATTGAAATTACAAAAAAGTTTTTAATACAAAAGTTTTAGCTTTTTTATGAATTTTGATAATACAGAAGGTATTAGAAATAACAATTAAATAATGGAAATCACTAAATTAAAGAACTTTTTTTAATGGAATACTATATATTAGTGCATACTTAGCTTCTTTAAATTTTTCTCTTTTCAAAAATATATAATATGTTACTGTTTGATTCAGGACTTTTCGACATATTTCAGTTTAAAACTATTTTTGAAAAAACAGAAAAGAAATTCGTCTGAGGGATCGCAGTAGCCATGGACGATGTTTATTTATCAACATTAATTTATTTCCTATAACAAACTATTTTCACAAAGAGATAATGTTTAGTGAGAATGAAAAATTTGAAGTAGATCCTTCACTAATGTACTGTTAGTCGCGTAGCTATGGGAGACAGGAGTGGGCACGGCCCCCCTAGAGAGCCCGGTGCCATCCTCAGAAAAAAATGCCGGCTGATCAGCTGATCCTCCAAGGGGTCTAAATTGACAGTATGTATAATCGGCACAAAAATGAGCATCGGACAAAGAGCTAATTTTAAGTTTTGTTGTAATCTTGATAAAATTTACTGAAACTGAAACGTTTCAATTGATGAACCAATGATGATGATATGGTGATGATTGTTTATCTCATGGCAGAGTTCATGAGTGGCACACGCAGTTTAAAAACGGTCGTGAGGACATAAATGATGAGCAATCTGTTGGCCAATAGAAATCCGTTATCATCGTTCCATCGAAACTGCGTGAATTATAAAAGATCAACCAAATTCGTCATTGAAGATCAAGGAATCGAAATTGAGCTTCTCGAACACATCAATTTATCATTTTGGCCGAACATTTGGGCTACCGAAAAGTGTGTGCACGGTTACCGTACAAGCTGACTGACGACCAAAAATTGTTCAGAATTCTACACTCGAAGGACACCAAGGCCAAAAAGGACAAAAACTTCCTTTATATAACATTGTGACTGGTAATCACAGACCTTATAGTTTACTGGGCCTATGCTGGCAACATGATCCAGAAACCAAGCGCCAAAGTGCCGAGTGGAAGCGTCAGATAAGCCAGAACCCAAAAAATCTCGTTTGAAGAAGTCAAATGAAGACAATGTTTGCTTTTATAATTTCAGTGGCATTGTCCACAAAGGGTACGTTCCATCGGGCATTCGTTGTATTTGGCCAAGTTTCTAAAAGTTTTAGTTACAAGTACAAAGCGATAAAAAATTGTCAGTTATTATATTAATTAAAACTTAGATTTATTCCAATAAAGGATATCTAGTAAAAATTTTATATACATTTTGTGCCTTCAACTTTTCAAATTATTTACAATTTTCAACAATGTTTTGTATTAGCAAAAACCAGCTTTTCTTAATTTCTCCTGTTTTTCCGAATTATTAAATCTTGAGTTATGACATGCTTTGTCTAACGTTGAATTACACCCACAATATCTAGTAAACAGATAAGTTCGCAGAAAAACATATAGCTAAATCATTCGCCGGTCTTCTAACTTATGGTATACAGACGAGAACTAATAAGTTTGAAATTGGTCTATTTCTACTTTCTAGTGATATCTCCTGCCGACGAATGGCCTTAGTTGTTATAAAAAATTGTAAAAATAACTGATATCAAGTCCATAATAAGCAATTATAGGTATAATTATGAGATGAATATAGAAACGGGCAAATAATCACTCACTTGACAGCTCGTAAACATCTTATAATTAANCTCCTTGTTTAATGAGTATGGAGATGATTGCTTTTTTTTAATAAAAGTTGTATATTGGTTATAAAAGTTTTAATATGCGCTATACACATTATTCTAGATAAACAGTTTAATAATCCTATTTCTTTCAGTGCACTTTCAAGGCCTATAACTTCTCAGGGGTGCAGATTAGTATAAAGATAAGTTACGTTAAATCACCATATTTTGAGTTCCCCTACTTTGTGTCAAATCTTATGTGAAACACCCTGTATATCAACATATGTACAGGGTTAGTCACTATAATCTGACAACTTATTGCGAATTTATTATTGAAATTACAAAGTACAAAGCGATAAAAAATTGTCAGTTATATTAATTAAAACTTAGATTTATTCCAATAAAGGATATCTAGTAAAAATTTTATATACATTTTGTGCCTTCAACTTTTCAAATTATTTACAATTTTCAACAATGTTTTGTATTAGCAAAAACCAGCTTTTCTTAATTTCTCCTGTTTTTCCGAATTATTAAATCTTGAGTTATGACATGCTTTGTCTAACGTTGAATTACACCCACAATATCTAGTAAACAGAAAAACATATAGCTAAATCATTCGCCGGTCTTCTAACTTATGGTATACAGACGAGAACTAATAAGTTTGAAATTGGTCTATTTCTACTTTCTAGTGATATCTCCTGCCGACGAATGGCCTTAGTTGTTATAAAAAATTGTAAAAATAACTGATATCAAGTCCATAATAAGCAATTATAGGTATAATTATGAGATGAATATAGAAACGGGCAAATAATCACTCACTTGACAGCTCGTAAACATCTTATAATTAAGCGTTCAGCAAGATATAATCCTGGGTGCTAGGTGTACACCCTTCGAGGTGGTCTCTTCTCGCAAAAACAAATGTGCCAGATAAGTAGCTCCTCGATAGCTTCCTCCGTTGAATTCTCTCACTCTGATGCGGGTGGGTGTCGCGATGATGGTGTAGAAGAGCCGTAAATGTCTGGTAGGTTAGGTTAGATGTTCCGATGGTAGAGATCTTTAAATGGGGGAGACTACCAAAGGAATACAGTCGAGAATATTCATTCACTGTTTTGTAGTTACAGATATAATTATTGAATACAGATACACACAACATACGTATATCAAATTAGAACAGAAAAAATTAATTTGAAAAAATACATCAGTAGCATTAAAATGAAATGCACAGTTTCCTAAATGAAATCAGTTTAATTAATTTGAAAATGCCTAATAATAATTTTGAAATTATTTATGTAATGCATAATACCCACACCTAATCCTTAGAAAATTTTTAGATTTTGGTTTTCATTATAAAAGCCGTATTTTCTTTAATTTGCCACTTAAATTAAAAACTCCAATTAAGAATAAACCTCGCGACAAGCTTTTAAATCACATAAGAACCTGAACATATTGATTATACAGGGTGTCCCGAAATTCATGTAACAAAATTTGGTCATAGATTCTCAAGACAAATTTAGGGGACCCGTATTTTTCCTTTTTGCCAACTGGCCCCCACTTTCGGAGTTACACCCCCCTGAAATCTGCCCCTAAGAAGTCTTTTTTTATATCTCATGTTGTATGAGAATCATTAAATTTGGTACACAGAGGTTTTATGACATGTGGAATCTCACAGTGCTACGCTTTTTGGCGAGACACCCCCTTAAGACACTTTTTCGTGGGCCCCTTTGTCTTTGAAACCAGAAAAATTTGGTCGCAAATTTGATTTTTTTTTTAATATTAGTTAGCTAGAAAGCCATTTAATTTAGAAACTTTTTTGCCCCTTGATATTTGTTTCGTAAAACGCAATGTTTTTGATGAAAATGGGGAATCACGATATGGATTCGATCACATTTTGACATTTTTCTCGAAAATGCGTTTTACGAAAAAAGTATAAAGAGACAAAAAGTTTCTAAATTTAATGGTTTTCTAGTGCGACCAAATATTTTGGCTCTAAAGACAAGGGGGCCCACGAAAAATTGTCTTAAGGGGGTTTCCCGCCAAAAAACGTTGCACCATCAGATTCCACATGTAATAAAACCTCTGTGTACCAAATTTAGTGATTCTCGTACAACAGGGTTCTGAGATATAAAAAAAAGATTATTCTTAGGGGCGGACTTCAGGGGGCTGTAATTCCGAAAAAGGGGGTCACTTGGCAAAAATAAAAAATACGGGTCCCCTAAATTTGTCCTAAGAATCTGTGAAATTTTGTTGCATGAATGAACCCTGTAGATAGTACGTATCTATTTATCGTACTTTTGCTGATGACACTTCTATAGAGCAGAACCGTATTAAAATATTTTTATATAATTTTTTATTTAATATATTTTTTTTACTTTCATTTTTTTCGTTAAAAATATTTCTCAATCTATCCATTACAAGTAATGTATCTCCTTCTAATCGTTGAGGAGTGCTCTTATGAGGAGACAATCGTGGCTGCAGCATCTGTTCATAGTAAAGATCATGTTATCATCAGCTATCAAAATTAAACGTATATGCAAAGTTTCGTGTCTGTGCTAACTGTTGAGGAGTGCCCTCGTGAGGGACATGGCTGCAGCATCAAGTTATCATTTTAGTGTATTGTCATCAGAACTGAACAAGCATGCAAAATTTCAAAGTCATAAGTTAGAGGAAGTGGTTCAAATTTGGCTTGCAAGATTTGCGCTAAACATACATACAGACAAACATACATATGAAGTTAAATAAAAGCTTGTAATAATAAACAATTTATTTGCGCCTCTATTCGAATATAGATAAGATTTTTATTACATTGTTTCGTTATTCCATGTTACAATTTTTATATACAAACCCATTACTATTTTCGTATTCCTTGTTTTATTGTTCGGTGATGTAGGTTTAACGTTACAGTTTAGTACCGTTTTAAACTGAAAAGTTCACAGTCAGTGATATTTTTCTTACTTTGTTACTACATTCATATTCAAAAGCATAATTTAGCAAAATAAAAAAAAATATCAAAGTATAAACTTACACTTGTATAAAAGTTACAAAAGGTATTGGACCAACTAATAATAGGTACCTAATAATTTTTATAACTTTAATTAAAATACAACTTTTTTCGTTAGGGTATGATTATTTTTTGATAATTTAAGGAAGTTTCTGAAATAAAATTACAATATATACAGGCTGTCTTACTGTGATGGCCCATTAGAATATTTCAGACAATACTTCGATGTGAATTTTGAAAATTTGGGCCCTGGGGTTTTCGAGGCTGCTCTCTTAAATGAAAATAATGCTTAACTTGTTATATATTTTTGCATATTTGGATTCAACACGTAATTTTGGGGGTACTGTTATCAAGCTTCCCTATATCTTTCTCTAATGAACTTCAAGATATTTAAAAATTGCTTTTCAATAGCAAAATTCAAAAATGCCTATTTTTTATATCGTGCAAGCTGAAGTATTGATATTTGAAAGAGAGATAGGAGGATGCCTATCATTTATTACAATTATTTTAAAAACTGTTTCATTTTACACACGGTAGTGAAAATTTATTTGCGCCATGTAAAAAATAGGCAATTTTGAAAAGCAACTTTTTTTTAGAATTGAAATATCTCGAAGACCATTAGATATAGATATAAGAAAACTTTATAAAAGTCCCCTTAAAATTATGCGTAGAATCCAAATATGGAAAATATACAGGATGTTCCATTTAACCGGAAGTGCTACAACAATGGCATTATTTTATTTACAAAGAGGACCCCTGAAAACCCCAAAGCATAAATTTTCAAAATTGAAATCGAAGTAGTAAACATTAACGTACAAGACGAACCATCGCAATAAAAATCTGATTCCAAATTCGAATAGAGTAGAAATGGCCTTAAGAAAGTGTTCATATTTTTGTAAACTTTTTCAAATACTCAGAACTCAGAAAACTATTAAATCGAAGTCAGAATATTTCATATTTTTTCAGAAAATCTCAAAAACTAACGAAGACATTTTCTCTTCCAAAAATTATTACATACTGAACAACGCGACTTAGTCCCGGCGGAGCTTTTGTAGAGTCACCAATGAGGACTATGACGGTGAAGAATAACCAAACGTTTGGAAGGTTGGATGCGATCAGCTAGAGTCTACTACGAACGTATCAGAGTAGCACCATTAGCTGAGGAGGGATTCCGTCCGTAGCGGCCTTAAAACAAACAACAAGAACTGAAATCAGCGTCACGTCGCGTCGGGCTTAAGGGCTTTGATTGCGGGTCAACTCCCATAGAACCTAGCCCGCGCATAACAAAGCCAGATCAAAGATTCCTAGCTAAGGCTAAGGAAGTGCTATGTAAGTCCATAAATGGCGGTGACCAAATATTTAGGCCATGGTATATCAGTAGACCACAAACACTATTGAATTAGCCATTTTAACAAACAATGTCTTTTATCTTTGACATTTTCTGAGGTAGCAGTATCATCACATTATTTGAATCCAATTTCGAACAGCCTATGTGGCAATAAAAGCTATCAGCTCATACCTTTATTCAATTAAAACTCTTTCCAAGCTTATTCGATGGTGTTATACATTTTTATAAGTGCGTTAAAGAAAAAGCCGCACGAAAAAAAAACATATTTTTAACAGCTGGCATCCTTTTCATAGTTAATTTAGAAGGCTTTGAAAAGATTTAAATATTGGTCCTCGACTATTTCCAGCTTGGGACGTTTTAAGTGATGGACTATTTAGGAAAATATTTGTAATTACTTTAAAGTAACGTAACTCATAATACAAAAGCTAATAGTAGAAAATATACAATTTAAATCATTTGAATTAAAAATTTTAACATCCTTTACCTTCAGAGTAATTTGGATAATTTTTTACTCTATTTTAAAGCTTATTAAACAAATTCAAAAATTACACTGAACATTTTAATAATAATAATAAAAAGATAATATAAATAAATAACTGAACCTGTTGTTATAAATACAAGATTTTGGAGCATTTTATATCAAACAAATGAAATAGAAAAGGCAAAGGTTTTAATATAAACAGATCAGACATTGGATATGATTTGATTTATCTACTTCCATTAGTAAGGTAGATATGGGTAAACAATTGTGCCATACTGATTTTGGCTTACAGAATACAGATAAACAGATAAGAAGACTTTAATCATACGTCACGTTTCCAAATCTACAAAAATTTTCCATATGTTTTACACTTCACCTGTCACTGTAAATTTTGGAAATAGAAAAACTGTTAAAGCAGGATGAATATTTTGTATCAGATTGAACAAATGAACATTGCTAAGATATTTACACAATGTATCGCTACAAAAAAATACAATAAATTTAAATGAAAGTAGTCCTTAAGTTTTTGTAATCATACGTTATCTCTAGACAAAAAAAAACAAGAAACTGAAACGAACTCATTAGACATCGGAAACTTTGTGGCAACTATCAAATTCCGACAGGACAGTCATTAGGATGCCGCTAAATACGTATTGAATAAATTGATCGATGCGAAGCTTCAGATCAGAGGTAGACATATACATGTAATTGTACAATGACGCGGATAGTGGGATTACTAAAATATCAAGTAGTTGATGCCTCGCAACCATTAGTAAAACTATCATCTATTAAAAACTTTTGAGTATTTTAGATATGCGCCTGTAACCTCAGAAAATATTGAACAGTCATTTTCGTTATTGAAATTGGTATTTATCGATCGTCGGAGACGATTAACCGCCGAACACTTAGGATAACTGTTAATTATTTTCCACAAATGCTTTCCTTATGAGTTAGAAAACGGCATTTTTTTGAAACAATATGTTTATGCATTTTTTCAATTGTCAACTGAGGACAAAAAAGTTTTCGACCTTAAACACTTAAAAGGATTTAAAGAACAATAAAACTAATAACGCTCTTTTCATAAAGGAGTGGTTAATGTTGGAAACTTTTTATTGTCTACAATTTTATTTTCACAACGAAAAAGTTTTTTAGGTATGTATATTTTAGGTTGTATAATGTCGCTACCACCAAGGAGTACCTACCCCAGTCATATGAGGTACGGCCAGAATGGCCTTCGTGAATGGCAAAGCAACAGGTTGTGTGGGTCGGCAGCCCAGGGCGGAGGATCGCCGACTTGTTGGCACCAAAAAGGCCCAGCTAGAGTAACTTACTGTTCCTTATACGGGCCAGTATTATAATCCGATTATGTATGGAATACTTCACTTTGGTATTTATCAATTCATCTCACAACCACAAGCTTTTATATAAAAACATATATTTTGTTTAAAGTGAAAATAAATTTGTACAGAAAAAGAAAAAATATATTGTTATTTATCCTTATAAACACATTACCGTGGGATAAGTTTATTTTACATATTTATATGACAAACGCTAAAGAATTACTAAAGAACCTGGTTTTTGTTACAATAAAATATTCTAACACATATAGGTACATACATGTGTTCCAGAAATAAGCTACAATATTTTTCCAACACATTTTACAACAAAATGTGATATATTTCCTTAATATACCATATTTCGAAAACGCTTAGTTTCTGATCTACAGGGTGATAAAGGTTTAATAAAAAAATGCAAATTTATAAATATTTCGGAAACCACAGAATATTTTAATGAAATTTTACAAGCTTTGAAAATTAACAACAATACATGTTTTACGATAAAAATATTGTTTTTAGTTTCACCAGTGGCGTGCGCACAGGCAATATTTTTATCGTAAAACATGTACTGTTGTTAACTGTATGTCAAAGCCAGTAAAATTTCATTAAAATGTTTTGAGCGGTTTCCGCAATATTTATAAATCTGCATTTTTTTATTAAAACTTTAACACCCTGTAGATCGGAAATTAAGTGTTTTCGGAATATACATTAAGGAAATATATCACAAATCAGTTGTACTATAACCTCCTGAAGGAATGCATCGACTTACCAAACACCCTGTATATTATTTCAAAATATTATATCGTATATTGATAAGATTAGTAAGTTAATAACTTTTTCCTGCAAGTCTTAAAAAAATATGTATTAGTCACAAAAATTGGAGCAAAAAAATCCGAAATTTTTAGGTGATTTTCAAAAGGCTGGAACTTGGCGCAAAATGGTCGTAAAGCAATAAGAAAAAGCAAATCGAAGCTTCAAGTTTCTAGTTTCAGGATCAAAAAGTCAAAAGTTTTTATCGCTGACCATCAAGAAATCGTAAGTCCAGCGGAAAGCACAAAGATTTCTTCAATGTTCTTCAATATATTAATATTTCTTCAATATTTTTTTTTGCAATCCTATTTGTCAGTTCTTTTATTTTAATTCATCCTCTTTAATATGAACTGTTCAAGAGCAACGATTTAAATAAAAAAAGGTAAAAATTTTACTATTTTTTTTCTAACCTCAAAGTATCCCAAAGAAATCCTCAAGAGTTCAAACCACTGCGATTTTTTTTCATTGTGATCCGAATGATCAAATTGTCATATTTGCTACAAATCAATTAGAGGATAAATTTTGCATTTTTTATTCAATTTTTAAAAAAAAAAAAGGTTTTTTCGCAATTGTCCACTTTTTTATTGAAAAATGTTAAATATCTAAAAAAATAAATTTTGACGACTGTGAATATTGTAAAAAATACGAAAAAAGTGTTTTATAAATAAGTTATTTTTCTAGTTTTTAAAAAACTATTTTTTTTTAATTTTTCTTTGTATATGGGTTTTCGAACAATTAAAAATATGAATAAAAGATGTAAAATTTATCCTTTAGTAAATTTTTGGCGAAAGTAACAGTAATCATTCAGATTACAATGAAAGAAAAATCGCAGCGGTTTAAACTCTTGAGGGTTTCTTTGAGGTACTTTGAAGTAAAAAAAAATGAAAATTCATTAATCTATTCATTATTTGTAAAATTATCTCAAGTTTAGCGAAAATATTTTTTTATCAAGTTTTTTTCATCGAATTCTTTTTATCAGTAAACGATAAGAACGTCTTATAGACGACACTTTGCAGGTTTCAAAACCATGCGTAGATTTTCTATAACGATCCTTAGTTCCCGAGTACCTAATTAACTAATAAAACCAAAAAAGTCATTTTTGCTTTGAACGACGAGAACTAAGCAACAAATCATCGTACAAAGCTCTTGAACAGTTCGAATTAAAGGGGATGAATCAAACTAAAAAAAGCTGACAGATAGGATTGCTCAAAAAAATATATTGAAACCCATGGATCTTTTGAATGGAAAACAAAAATTATGGAAACTTTTTTCCGCTGGATTTCTTACGACTTCTCAACGATACAAATTTTTGACTTTGACATCCTGACTTAAATCTGCTTTTTTTTATGCTCCACGACTAGTTTTGGCCAAGTTACATAAAAATTTAGGACTCTTTTTATCCTTTAATTTTTGCGTCTAGTGTATTAAAAAAAATCAGGAGAGTGAAATGTCGAATAAATACATTCTGGCTATTCGACAATGGCTATATTTTTATTCAAAACATTAGATACCATTTAAAATTAGTAAGGTGTGCACTACGAAAAAAATATTTTCTTTTATGTTCATTTCTTTCTCATGTAACTGTACAACCGTCAGTTAGAAAGCTAAGGACACAGTTTTATTTGTAACTTAAAATCTAAAAACCAATATCTACTTTTTCCATATAAAGATCGCTTAAATAATAAAGCAATAAATAAGGAGATAACTTAACGTCTCTGCTGAATAATAAATAATCAAATATTTTTCTGAATGCATTAGTGGGCGGACATATCGCATTTGAATAGAATATCAAACGCGTGTACGAGTCTGATTTTACATACACCCATTAGCATGGCATAAACAAGTAATGTTATTGAATTCAAATGAAATAAATCACAACATTTTGGCACCAGCCACATTTTACTTCGCTTAAACTGTTGAACAAAGGACAATGGAAATAATAAAATTATTGCTTACATCATAAAAACTAACTAATTTGAATGATACACTAGTATCTTAATAATTAAGATAATTATACAGGGTGTAATAAATTTTCTGATAAACTTTTGTTTTTATTGCTGCTAAAATAAAAAAAGAAAAACAGAAGTAATAGTATTTTTCGGGAAGCTCTAAGATAAGAAGTATATAAACTTTAAAAGGCTATTCCTCAAGTAAAAATAAGCAAAAAAGTTTATGTAATCTTAATCTGGAATCGTACGGGTTTTGAGGCACATGCCTTCAACTTTTTTTGGAAGAAAAATCTATTTAAGGATTTCAAAAATACATATTTAAGTATATGTGAGTAAAATCTAAATAGTCCACTAATAACGAAAAATAGTTACAAGCTTCCCCACCACTGAGGAAAACTTCGTTGAGACAAAGTTTTTAAAGAGTTGCCACTGAAGGTACCGACAGTAAAAAACCGCGAAACGTTTGCAAGCATTATACAATGCTAAATAATTAAAACTATAAAATGTATGTTAGGAACTGGCGAATTCGCCAAAAGTTATAAAAATGATCTACACTGATATTTCACCGACAACATTTGACTGCATATTCACGACGATAAATAAATACGATCTACGAAAAAAAAAGTTAAATAAAAACTTTTTGGTTTTGAGTTCAAGCTCTTCAAAGTTGTCAAAAATAAAACTAATTTAATGAATAACTTCATAACCCTTTTACCGATCGCGTTAAAATTTGGCACATTTATTTGGACTATTTCGTATTATTTCTTAAAGCTTTAGTCAAATCGATATACTGGGTCATAGTTTTCTCTGGTTACCTCTCCCTTTTAGTGGTCAAAACTTTTACATTGGTCGTATTTTTTTAAAGCGGGCGGCAGCATTGAAAAGGTCGTTTTATTTAAAAAAAAAAATATTGTCTCTTGAGAAAATTGCCTACAGAAAGCCATTCTTGAGAAAAATGGCATTATTTGCAGGTCTGTACGTTTCAGTTTGTGTAGCAGTGTCACGGATTTAAAACTTTGAGTTTAGTAGGCGATGAAAACAAGATATTGATTGCTGTGGTCATGGAGATTATACAAGGAGCCCGAACTCCATGTAAACAAAAATCTTACAAAAATAAGAGGGCGCTAGTGTTCCATATGTCCCATACGTAGAGAGGGGAGATAAAAAAGCGGCAGTTTGAATTATAAATCAATCATGTCATTATTGTGATGTGTTAAAAATTTTAAAATAAATAATGTAAGCTACTTTGAATTATATAAATCATGAAAATATGTCATTCCGGACTGTAATTAAACTAAATAGATAATAAAAAATATTAGCTTTATGAGAAGAATTTGGTGTTCGTAGAAAGAAACTAGTTTTCAAGGAATTTATGACGTG
>NW_019416428.1:334408-347838 GCF_000390285.2 Anoplophora glabripennis | reverse complement strand
AAATAAAAATAAATATTTATTCATAACAAACAAGTAACAAAGTAAATATATATTACAAATAAAACAGGAACTCTTCTTAAAAATAAGTAATACTTGTCAGTCTATCTTCTTTTTCTTCTTAAAATTTCATTTTGTTCGTGAAGCAATTGATTTCCATGTTTAAATATTTAGTAAAAGTAATCAATTACCAATACAGATCGATCAGCATTGATTACTACACGTATCCCTTCTGTAAATTTTATATGATATCTGAATTTCAACCAGTTTTTTACTAACAGCAACTAATTGGAAATGATTTATTCAATTCAGTAATAATAATAACGATATCACCAGCAAGAATTATTATACGAAAGATACGAATTTAATTATTTATGCATGTAATATAAATTACAAGAATATGTAGAAATAAATAAAATATACTTTGTTGCTATTGTCTTTGCTTTGTGTTGCTTTGTATGCTCTGAACATATTCATCCTTGCTTTGCCGAGACCTCATCACAAGCCAACAGAACTTTTCTTTTATTAGATTATACACGACGGGATGCTCACTTTCTAGTATAATTTCATCGTAATTTAATTGCTCTTGATTTACTTGCTATTCTTGTTGTTGTTGTAGTTGTAACTGTGGCTCTTGTTGTAGCTGCTGCACCTGTCGTTGCTGCTGTAGCGGATGCTCTTGCTGTTGATGCTGCTGCAAGATATATAATGAAACAATGCATCATTCAATTATACAATATTTTCTCTTATGAAATCTTTCTATTTAAAAATTTCTCTACCTTATTAAGAATCAAATAAGCTGCTTCCAACTTCCGTATTATTCGACCTTTTGCCATAATATTAACTCACTATTCGGTCAAGTTGTAATATAGAACTGCAGGACATCATTAGATTGAAAATGCAGATCACAAACGTACTGTTTTATTTTAAATCTGTTGACAGTCAATTACTTCACATACTATTACCATATTTAAATTATTTTCGAAACTTTTCTATTTACCATTATAAAAACAAATTGTAATAATTATTGACTTGACTTCTAGTTTTTAGGTTAGTATACCTTCCCCATATTTCTAGTAGAAATTTTCTACTAAACTCATTATAAAATAAAATTGGTTATTTGTTTACTTCACTCGTATTTATTATGCTACATTCACTTGGGACATATGGAACACTTGCGCCACCCCAACTTCTGCCATTTCTTGGACAAATTTTGTCAATTTTCCCGTATGAGTTCGTGCTCCTTATCTAGTCTCCATGGCTGTGGTTATCAGGTAATGTCATTATTGTCTTGTTTCTTTAGGATTCTCATCACTCCACACATGCAAATTATAAAGTGTCCGCAGTGTATCAAGACAATTAAACGGAGTTGTAAATTTTCATAATTTGCAAATGTGGAGTAATGAGAATACTAAAGAAACACGAGAATAATCACATTACCTGATAGACATAGCAATCAACATCTTGTTTTCATCCCCTACTGAACTCAAAAGTTTTAAACTGAAACATACATACCTGGAAATAATGCCAAATTATTAGCATGGTTTAGTAGATGTTAATCTAAGAATTACCATATAAAATTTTGTGAAGCTGTCATTATGCGTTCCTGAAATACATAAAAAATTGATTTTTCTCAATTTTCTATACCAGGGCTGGGCATAGAAGTAGAAAAAAATTAATTCATGAATATTGAACACTCTGTAAAAAAATTTCATGATTACTTAAATCCTGAATACAACATTCGACGAGTAGGTAATCAAGTATTAACGTTACATCAATAAACTGTATTTACAATATCTATGTTTATTTTAAAAATATATGTAGGCCTATGTAACCACAGTAGGTACTAGACATAATTTCAGTTTAAAATTTAAATACATTTTTTTATTTTTAAGTATTATTTTTTTTCTAGTGTAATATATTTCTGTACAAAGTTGGGGACTTCATTGTACTTTTTTACGAAGTATTTTTTTTTCTCCGGATATTTATAATATATAATAAAATATTCATGACAAAACCTGTGTCAAATTTTATTACAGATATTCACCCTCCTCACCTTTTCATCCTATAATTTAACAGATTTTCCAAGACCGCTGTAAAATATAGACGTAATATAAGTACTAGGATGCTTCGTTTCAAACTTACTTTTTCTTTTTGATCCACTGACGAAATGTTAACACTGGAAAAAAAGATACCACCAAATTTCAGCTCTTAATTTTAATTTGTAGTACTCGCTATTTGATTTTAAAATTTTCGTGTTCATTTAACACGTAAACCTACATTTTCTTTTATAAATAATCTATATCTCAGCTGCATTTCACGTTATTTTATTGTCCATAGGCGATAATTATAGGGGAATTTTGTTGTTTGAAAGTGGCCATAGTAGAATCTGAGAGACTTCAACGGTTTTACTGCTAAAAAATCTTATTTTAGTTTATTTTTTAATTTTTATCGATTTTTGCATTTTTCTCTTAAATGAACAGACAGTAAAAACATAAATGACATTTTTATAGGGCATTATTTGCTATAAGAAAGTCCTCAGTATATAAGCTGTAGTTATTACCTCAAGAGATAAATTGAGTCTAATGTGTGAAAACTTAAAATATCCTATAAAAATAATACGGGGATATTATTTTCAGTTTTCACAAATTTGATTCCATTTATCTCATGAACCAATATATTTACAGTTTAGATACTGAGGACCTTTTTTGTAGCAAATTTAATTTCCTATAAAAATGTCATTTACGTTTTTGCTGTAAGTCTAGTCATTTATGAGAAAAATGAAAAAATCGATAAAAATTAAAATAAAACTGATCCTTTCTGTACCAGGATTAATTTTATTATTATTATTTTTAACAAATATCGAAATAGTCATTTAAGCAAGATATGTTAGAAACAAATAATTTTTTGAATGCCTCAATAATATGACACAGCATGATCATTTTATTTAATTCCCTGACAAAAACATATTTTCATTCAAATCATTTACTCTTAAGTACCTAATCAACCTAATAATTCAGATCGTTACCAAATTAAATGTTCTATATGTATAAATCATTACTGGATGCTAACATGAGCTAAGTATTTTTTTTACAGCAAGCACCGGAAACAGAGTGTTAAATTGAATTCGATGAACAATATGTAAATTCTCGAGATCGTGCGTACTTATAAGAGAATGACTTTAATCACCGAGGTGGGCCAACCTAATATTCGGTCAGACGTGTCTTGTAAACCTGTTACTTTTTGTATATGGAAATTAAGAGCCCCGGCTCGTTATTTAAATCGTTATAAATGATTAGACATTACCGCGATGCGTTACTAATTTTGTCGAATATAATGAAAACGGCTTTTTATATGAATATAATTTTGGTCGCTTTCAATTCATATTTTAAATGACTTATTTGGATGTATCAAGAACCTGATTTACGAACATTTGAATATTCTTAGAACTCTGTAAAACGATATTCTTGTATTTCAGTTTATAGATAAATTGTGTTTCTTGTTTTGAAGTTTTATATATTTGGTTTTGACGTTGATTAACTTTTTTAGATGATTTCTACAACGAATAAATGAGTAGAAGATTTTGTTATTTCCTAGAAAAATGTACCTAACTGTTCTTAATGTGAATAAATGGATTCGTTACTCACAGATGTTACTGCTGTTAAATATATTTTAGTAAAAGTTGCACTTTTAGTTAATTATTCAGCTGTATTGTGTTCAGAAAATACAGAATAATAAGTATGTTCTATATTAAAATTTTAATCGTCACCTAATTAGTTTTTAAAAATAATACCATAGATTTCCAGTGCTTTATGCATTTCTTGTGTTCCTTTTCAGCACTTAACAAGAGTATTTTAATTGATTATGCAGAAAAAATAACAAGCAAAGGACTCCGCACACTCGTTATGGAAATTGCTCTTTCGGTGAAATTTCCTGAAAAATTGATATGCTGTCCCTTTTTTATCACTGGTCAAAGGTCTTCATGGCCACGAAGCTTCAAATGCTCATCTGGAGGAGGTAGGGCCCACAAGAGTCAAAAACAGTGAAAAGTTGATTCACTCTAAAATATATTTTTTTTGACATATAATATAGCAAAGATAACTTTTTTGACATACAGGGTGTCTGTCCACACTTAACGGCGCACTATCTACTCCAATAATAACTCCGTTATTATTGGACATACGAAATCGATTAAATTAGCAAACTAGTAGTATTTTTTTATCGATTATAATGGTGTAATCGAAAAAACAATTGAGCATCGCGTTTTCGTAATTTAAAAAAAACATGTTTTTTTAATGGAACACCCTGTATATATTTACATATTTTAAAAGGAAAAATGATTGCGAACAAAAAAATATTAGTACATAATTCTCTTCAATTGAAAAATAGGTATATGAGAAATAGGCATCTGAAGTTTTTCACACTTATTCCAATGAAATTCTAAACATTAAAAAAAGACTGAAAGTGCTGTGACAACAATAAATTCAAATTGTAACAACAACTGTCAGTGACAACAACGGTCAAATTGATTTGTTGGATATTTGTTGTATCCACTAGTCTGTGTAAGCCATTTCTGTTTCATTAGTAATATTTCAGTATTATTAGCTTAGCGTTTAGTCATTTAGAAAAATGTGAACTGCTGGAGGCATACCTTATTTGCAGAAAAAAATCTTTACGAGCATTACAATATTATCAACATGCATTTGCGGATCGTCAGGCACAAAGTAGACAATATTTTTTAAAATTATACAGACATTTTAAAAATAATGAAGCTACATTTAAGAAAATAAGGGAACCGCTTTAGTTTAAATGTTTGATGCGGTTTAATTCATTCGCCTACTATCCTATCGTAGAACATTAACAGGAGAAAGATATATTGAATTATTAGAGCCGGCCCTTGATAATTTCTTGGACAACATGCCACTAATTGATCGTCCGTATGTCTATTTTCAGCAGGATGGAGCATCCGCCCATAATTATTTCAGAACCACTAACTTATTAAATACGATATTTGGACAACAACAGTAATAATAATATATCTACCCCTCATTCTAACTACGAGAATTAGCTGATTTAACGCAACAGGATTTCTATTTGTGGGGTTATATTTCGTATCTCCAGTAATAACGGAGTTAGCAACAGTGCGCCGAAGTGTGGACACCCTGTATAATGTAGGTAGCTTGTTTAGCCATGATTAGCACAATTACAATGCATCTAAGCAATGTTTTTATATAAAAGTTCTAGACTTCCTTCAGTCGACTCAGTGTAAAAATATGTAGGAATACCTTACCATTTTAGCAACATTATGGGACATATTAACATTTAAAATGTTTTTATAACAATATAAAACTGAAGGTTGGGTAAATAAGAAATGTATCCCGTAATTCTAAATAAATATACCTATGTATTTATTTTTTATTTAGCACTGGGTACTACTGTATACCTACTATTAATTATCCCATTGTTGGTCAAGGAATACCCTGTATAGTGAGTGTCTTGAATTCCACAGTTATTTCATATTTTGAAAGAAAGAGAAGATAGTTACAGATAATAATCTATAACCCCAATTGAAAATTTTCGTTCATGATCATAATGAAGATCCAGTTTTCATAAATTTCTAGTTTAAAATAACTGGAAAAATAACTTTGCATTAATTTAACTGAATAATCTTATAATAGGTCTTGTTTATATCAGTAAATAAATATATAAAGCCATCTAACATATCGTATCTTGAACAGAACGTAATAAAATTTAATGACGCTTGTAGCAAATTTTTCCCCATTGTTTTATTATAATTGTAGGCAATGTGAATGTGTGGTCTATGGAAAGTCGTTTTATATATTACATCAATAAACGCATGTTATTCTTTGATATAAGGTAACCATACAGGCTCATTTTATGCATACCTACATGACTTTATACGGCTAAACATGACAAATACATTATTTTACGTTTACATCACTTAACAACGAGGAAGATAAAGTACAATATTAAAACACCATAAATAAATAATAAATTTTATAGAATATTCGTTTCTGAGATCCTAACGTAATAATATACAATAGATACTAACCACAATACAGTTTTACGTGATAAAAAAAATCATTATCTAGATGTTTGATACCATGTTTGGTAAATCCGTACATTAGAGAACAGAAATTAATTCAAAAACCTTTTTTAATTCCATTGCAATCCAAAACATTGCAGCCCGCTTTACTGGCACGACTTAACTTTTTTGTGAAAACGACATATTTATTAAAGGTCTTTCTATTGACTTAAACCAAATAGTCATGAGAAACATAGAGTTATAATATGGCACTTAAGGGGGCGATTTAGTATGTATATTTTTACCGTGTAACAGAGCTTCAGATGAGGACACAAATCATCGAAGAAACTAACATAATTGAATATTATTATATATCAATGTATTCGCAATGGTTCCCGCTAGTGAGTGAGATAAATTTCAATGCTCATGAGAACAGAAGAATAATTTAAATAAATGCCAAAGTACCTCAATTTTAACCATACTGTTAGTCTGTCAATATTGCATTTACGACGGAACTAGGTCCGGCACAATAACCAAATTACTTCACTCACTAGAACGGACACATAGGATCATTTGTATTTAATTTTCAGATTAATATTTATTAATAATTCTATAATTTGTGTCCTCAAGTAAAATGATAACATTTTACACACGACTCCATTTTTATTATATATTTAAACCAGAATTGTAGCGATTCCTATCTGAATGCAAGAATTTTTAAGTATAATTAGTTTGTATACTCTGTCACAGGTGTCGCTACCCTTGAAAATGAAAGTGAAAACACAGAGTTGATTTATTATAAAATGCGTGCTAAAATAAAGCATAATGGTCTAATATTATCTTTGATATATAAGTATGGGTAATTTTTTAAAAGTACCTAAATAATAAGATTTTGTAAAGCTTAAGTAGTACGAAAATATAACGCATAAAAACCAATTTGTAACAAAAACAAGTACCAAAATTGTAAAACTAAATTCAAATTGATCCTATTGAATTAATATTAAGTGAATAAAAATCATCAAAAGTATAGTCTTTCCGAAGTCAGTTGAACATGTATAAAAAAAAACCGAGCAATCAAATTTATTCTAATTTCTGCTAAAGGTAAAAAATTATAATAATTTGTATACAGGGTGTCCCTGAAAAAGATGGACAACGCTTGACCACAGGTGCCTTGGATGAAAATAAGACTATTTAGCCTAACTTACCTACGTATATACAAAAGTGCACGCCTACTGAGATATAGCCTTCTAAATATAGAATAGATAACCTATTTTTTTTTCAAATAATTTGAAAACTATTTTTCTTAGAAACATCAAATTTGGTACACTTATTTTTTTATATAAGGGCAAGGTAAATATAGAATTTGGAGAGAATACATATACAGGATGTTCTATTTCTAGTGCCTGTGCGCCACTGGCTATCCCGTAACTTTTTTGTGTGTATGCCAATGACGACAGAATTTATATTTTTAAAAATAAGCACTATTTTAGAAGATTTTTTTGCTCTTACAAAATTTCGATATCGTTTATGGATTTCGAGTAAAATTCGCATTTTTTATACATTAAATATAGGCAAAAATTCCGATTTATAAAAAATAATTTATAACTGCAGCCTCAAAGCAGGGAATAATAATGAAAAAACGTCACATTAAAAAAAATAACTACACATTTTTGGTATTAGTATTATCAATCAATAAAATAAAAATCAACACTAATATTTTAAATAAACAATATCAACTAATAATGTAAGAAAGTCAACATTAACATTTTAAATAAACTGATATTTGTAATCACATTAAAATAATATTACAGTAAATGCTCAAAGTTACTTTCTTGTTCTTAAACGCAAACATTAGTTCTTCGAAAATTAGAAATTATCCAATAATTGTGCATTACCTCTCATAACATTAATTTCATGTTGTATTCTTTCCCATATTCGTTTTCTGTATTTACTGAAAAGTTATTTTAAACTGTGGTCCTCAACGCTCCCCAAATGAAATAATTACATGGGTTTAGGTCCGGGGATCGAGGTGGCCATTTTAAAGGGGCATTATTTCCTCTACCTATCCACCTGTTAGACCTTTAATAACCTGTAATACCTACCTGTACCTTGTAATACCTGTAACCTGTAATAACTGGTCTTTTAATACTCTATTAAAGGAACTCTTTGAAAGCCAACCTCTGTCGCTAAACGCCTTTTATTTACTTGAGGAATTTCTTCGACCCTTTCCAAAATTTGTTCCTCCAGCTGAATAATTCCGGCCGTACATTATCCACGATTTAATGTTACGGGTAAAAAACGTCCTGTTCCCCGACGGTGTCTCTCCGCATTAGCAAATGTTGTGTTTGGAGTTCTTCGATTAGGAAATCGATTAGCATATGTTCGAACAGTAGCACAACAATTTCCTTCACAATACCCCAAAACTACTAACATATCAGTTTGTTCAGCAAAAGTAAAAAAAGAGAACATCCTGTATATGTATTCTCACCAAATTCTATATTTACATTGCCGTTATTTAAAAAAATAGGTATATGTACCAAATTTGAAGTTTCTAACAAAAACACTTTTCAAATTATTTGAAACAAACCAGGTTATCTGTTCTATATTTAGAAGGCTATATCTCAGTAGGCGTGTACTTTTGTATATAGGTAAGTTAGGCTAAATAGTATTGTTTTCATCCAAGGAACCTGTGGTCAAGCGTTGTCCATCCTTTTCAGGGACACCCTGTATAATGTGTAGAAAATTTCTTTATATGTATGTTCATTTGATCAACAACATATTTTAATTATTTATGTCCTCAAACAATTTTATTATATTGATGGTAAATTTAGTTTTATTCCGTTTCAAAAGGTCTCCAAAATGCCATGTTGTAATAATATTATTTCTCCCTTTCGCTGTTGTAATATAAATGACTTACAGAAGATGCCTATAAAAAAATTAAAATTACCTAAATCACACCAAATTCCGCATTGCTGCACTGCACTATTGGGTACTTTGTCAACCACTTGTCAAAAGCTGAGATTTATTGCCCAGTAGCCCAATACAGTTATGTTAGATTTCGTTTGCCAGCGCTCGCATTCTTCAGCTGGGCGTATACATTTTTACCACCTGCATGTGTAGTTCGACCAGACCTGTATATGGGTATGGTTAAATAAATATGGGAACAAATATTTCAATGTCGAGCTGCTGCGTCAGCGACCGAATCTGGTACATACCGTCAACGACTTAGTTCTTCAATTGATATCGGAAATACTTTTTTTTATAACCAACAAATTAGAACCACTTCTATTATTCCCTTGTCTCAATTCTCAAATTTCTTAATCAATTTATTGGGTCAAAATTTGTAAATGTTAAGTAACTTTAACTTAGTTTACGGATATTATGTTTTTCTTTGCTTTCGTAGTATATGGAAAGTTGGGTGGGGGTCTTAGGTGATTTTTGGGTGATTTGACATGGAATGATTCATCTAGTGTTATAAATAATACAAACGTAATCGAAAGTTTTATATTTTACTATGTTACTAGTGTACAATTGTTCAAAAGGATTATTATAAATTCCTACAGACAACCAAGTCTGTGTCTGGCGCATTATGTTTATGGCACACTTCTTTGATAGTATCACCCGTACTATTAGAAATAGGCTCATCAAATTTTACGTCAGTGCAACAGTCAGGAACTACGAAAAAATGCAGCCAATTTCGTATTACCTCATTATTTTTGCAATCAAATTCTGTGAATTATTCTGAAATTATTTATCAATTTATTTTAGTTTTTAATTAATGTCAAAATTTTGGCTATTTAACATAGGTTCTTATGGCAAATGCTATGATGCATACCTTACAATCGAATTACGGGTGAAAAAATTCAAATGGTAAGACGAAAAAAATATAGACATTTACCTGAATAATTAATTATGAGATAAATAAAAAAAATAGGTTACCGCACATTTCTCAGAGAAATAAATTATCAAATATAAAAAGTTCTGACTTATCCGCTTAATAAACGTGAAGGAGTAACGGCAACACCGCAATGTTATGAATGCGGTTAGGTGGAGGGAAATTTAAATAAACGTTTCGATGCATAGATTATGTAAATTGCTCATTAAAACTGGATTACATTCAACTTGTGTTTATTTGTGTAATTCAATTCTGTTACAATGAATAATATTATTTAGAATAATAAAATCAAATAGGAAATATTCAAATAAGGTATGTAATATTAAATCTTTTTTTATTTATAAAGTACGAATTTTGATTCGAAAACAGAACTAGAATAAAAAAGATCCCACTCTAGAACCTGTTTCATAGAGTTGAATATTGAAAGATTTTTTTGAGAATTTTTTGAGAGAAAAAAACGCCACTCTGTTTCAAAAAGCACTTTTTTGGTTGAAAAAATCCAAAAACACCTCAAAAAACTAAAAACGTATTATTTTTATAATTTTTTATAAAACGATCTCAAAACGAACAAAATGAAAAAAAGTTTATGATATCTTGATATTCTTCAGTGTTTGTCAAGTTACAGGTATTTGAAATTTTTTACACAAGACATTCAAATGCTTCTTGATAGGATGAAATAAAAATTTGAAAAAATTCATGAAAGCTACTCTAAATAGATACTAAATAATACCAAAATATCAGAAAAATTATAAATTATCCGGTCACGACGACAGTGATTTGACGCCTCTTATATGTCAACAAATATGATTCGATACGACTACATAAATATGCAACATACTACATTAATTAGGTCAATGTGGTTTAATTTTCTCAAGTGCAAGTCAGTTATCTTGAAAATCAAGTATTTTAAATACTCTTGCTCGATATATCTGAGGGTCTTGAATGAGCTAATGTTGATCTTATGACCGGCGCCAACTGCAAACAATCATATAAAAAATATGATTTTATGGCACGCCAGTTGACACCGCATTCAAAACAAGATAATCATGGTTACATTATTGTTGACACATAGTTAGAATACAAACATACCATTTCAATTACAAACATAACTTTACAGTTGTGAAAGAAAACGTTATTATTAATAACGTTTATATTTTTAGTACATAGTTGCTTCGAAAATAAAATCATGTTTAGTTATACAGTGTAGGAAAGTACCACCAGTACCATAAGATCCACTTCTTATTTGTGGAAGGGCGAAATGGGCGCTGACTATTAGACGCCTTCACTATACCCATCCTTGTCTATCACATGGATTTCTATGGCTTACTTTATCGCTCTCACGTAACTTCAGATAGACCATCGGTACTTTCCTACCCTGTATGTATCCCTTTTAAGACAAAATGAAACATAAGACATTTTTCATGAATATATTCCTCAGTATAACCATAATATGAATCGTCAAAAATTTGAATTAATTAATTCCTACAAATTTATTAAGACACTGAATAAAATCTCTTCTCATAGTTCAGGGCTGCCTTTATAGTCCAGAGAACCAAAGGTTTCTCCTCCGAATTCTTTCGGATAGAACCGATTGACGTGAAACTTGGACTGTAAGTAGAAAACAGCTCAAGAAACAAAAGTTATATAGTGCCGATGAGCCCTTTTGTCTAGGGGGTGGACGCCTTCTAGGGGGTGAAAAATAAAATATTTTTTATTAGTAGTTTTTCTCGAATAACTCCGAAAATAGACATTCTATAAAAATATAAACATCACGAAGACGATGAAGCTTATAGAAAAAGAAAATGATTGAGTTTCTTTTTCATTTATGTGGGTGCAATAGGTGCTAAGATACGGCTGGTTGAAGATTTTCCGTCAGAAACTAAATTGGAAGCATTAAAAAAAATTACTAAAAAAAATTCTATTTTTCAAGAAAAATGCACAGAACATTTTTTAAAGTACTTTAAAAAAATCTTTAAAATGAACTTGACTTTAAGTCATTAGCATAAAAATTAACAGTTATGATCAAAATAAAACTGTTAATTTGCTTTTTCAGAAAAAAAATCAGTACAAAAACTAATGAATTTTTCGCGAGGTTTAAAATTAAAGGTAATTCTTCTACAATTTACATTATTTATTTGCTAACAATAAATATATTATACAAGTTTAAGCGGTTTAAAATGCATATTTTTGAAAATATTACGTTTTGACTGAATATAATTTTTTTAATTCCAAAAAAAATTACATATTTTTGAAAATAACATCAAAAATAAAAAAGATACAAAAATATTCAAGAGTACAAAAGTTTAGATTTTTTTTCACAGAATATTTTATTTTTTTTTTATTTGTGTAGGATAAAAATTAACAGAGATGTCTGCTAGAAGTTTATACTTGAGGGCGAAGGTAATGTTTTTCAAACCCTTTAACCTCAAAAATCTCAAAAATAACGCGATAAAATATAATCAATTTTACAGTACTTTTAGGTGTCGAAACTTTCCGTAAAATCGTTTTTGGATCGTCTTAATAGCTTTAAAATTAAGAAAGTTATCATTAAAAACCAACGGTACCTTACCGCTTCAATTTTCGGCGCATATCAATATTTTGGTTTATCCACAAGTTTGGGGCATTCATAGGTATACATAATAAAATATGTATGTATTTGAAAATTTGAAATTATGACTTTCTGCAATGAAAAAAATATTGAGAAATAATTATTTTGAATATTGCATAAATTAAAGTAAATTGCAAGAAAGTTATTACGAAAAAAAAATTATTTTGTAATGTTTATTGGATTATTATATTTTGTCATTGGAGGTGGTTATTAAGGGTTAAAACAATCCGATAAATTATTAATTGTATTATAAACAGGTACAAGAATTTAATTTATTCTGTTTGCACTATCAAATCATTTCAAACTGTTAATATTTTGTTATTAGAGGTAGTTTTTAAGGGTTAAAATATTGTAATAAATTATTTATAATACCATAAACTATTGAAAAGATTTCTATCTATAATATACGCGCTATTAAAATATTTTAAAGTCAAGGAAACTATTAATTTTCTAATTTTATCATTAAGGGTGGTTTTTAAGGGATGAAACTTTATAAAAATAACGTAAATTATAATCCATAATATAAAACAATATTTATTCTATAGGTATATTAAGATACGATTTTAGTTTATATAACACTTACTTTTATATTTATTCAGTTTTTTATCATAAGGGGTGATTTTCATACCGTAAAAATAAGAAGCGCATATCAAGCATACATAACTTTTCATCTACAGGGTGAAATAAGCTTAATTCCAAATTTTCATAAAAATCGGATCTATACGAAAGTATTCGGAGGTTTTACCCTATTTTTCTCTTCGTTCCCTGGACTATTAGAAGCATTTTCACCCTATGTTTATTAAAAGGTTTTCTTCTTAATTTTGAAAATCAATTCTAATAGGGAAAGCATTACGAAACATATTATATTGCAAAATAAGTTATAA
>NW_019416428.1:306643-334156 GCF_000390285.2 Anoplophora glabripennis | reverse complement strand
TATAAAATAAATATGAAATTAAAAAGTGCTGAGTAGTCACAAAAACCTCCTCTACCAAATTTTTAATACGTGTTCATGATTCAATGAGGTAACTGGTTTAAGAAGTTGTAGATTTATTAACGTTTCATATATTTTCCCCAATACATTTTTACAAGCCACGTAACCAGTAATTTTATTTCCTTCATGTTGGTCATTAAATTTCTTAAAATTAGCGTAGACATAACGGTTTAACATTGGTATTGTAAAATAGTCATTACTATTGGTGGGACCAAGATTTGGGGAATTTAAGTTACCATTACCAGTCGTGCAATGTTGGGTTGCGTAAGCTCGGCGGTCACGTGGCTTGTAATTATTTATGAAGGCTCTGTAACACATTCTATGAAAGAAGTTTATATGGACGTATGCGTAGTAACGTCTTTTAAGGACCTGCACCCCTTAAAAGTGAATGAAAAGTTGATTTATCCTACGCCATTCAAGTGTAATTAATCTTTAATCCAATGGTCGAAAATAATGTTTAAATCTTAATCAGGGGCGTCTCAAATAGGGGAGGAGTTGGTATTGTAGTTAGATTCCACTCTAACTTTTTATGTATGTATATGGATATTTCCACTGTTTGTTCCAAATATTAGAAATTTTAGATAATTTTGCAGTAAAATATGTATTTGTACGATTCGAAGGGTAACATCGTTTGAGAGGCAAACTGATTTAAAAATTATATTACATGTAACAGAAATATTTTTCTAAGAAGTAAGAGATTAAGTCACGAAAAACAGGAGTATCGGCTATTGCGTGAAATTTTATTAATCGTCGATAAAAAATAATATTAAATAAAAAACTAGAAAAACGTCTACTTCCAAAAATAAAGTACATACTAGTAAATCAAGAACTACCTACACAAAGGACAATGTTTGATCAACTTTACAACTGAATTAAATTTTTCACACTCAATTTTTTATTTAACTATTTCGCTAAAAACTTACCACTGCTACTTACGAGATTGTATAATTTTTTATTAAGATAAATTTGTATTTTAAAGATCATTTCTGAGAGCTTTTATATCTTCTTGTCAACTAATTATTTTAAAAGCATACACACAGGATGTTGCGTTCCACGTATTTTCTCCATGTGACAATAGTTTTTAAATGATATTTACTCCAAAACATCGTAACAACCGAGGCAACAAACCATGGAAATCTTACAAGGGTACAATTTTAATGTAAAATTATCTAAAATTTTTAATTTTTTTGTCAAACTGCAAAAAAATTAGAGCTATTTTTTAATTATTCGTTTCGCAATATAACAAGAACACTTAGTTTCATTGTTCAGAGGCTCATCTTTAAGGAGCTGTGGCAAGAAATGCAATTCGTATGTGCTCAATCAAACACGCGCAAAAAAAACATTTCTTAAATCAATAATAATATATTTATATATAAGGTGCGTTCCAAACAGGACTTTTCAAAAATAGGTATTTCTAGTGAGGTCCTCTATTGGCAATTACATGCGTCGGAAAGGTAGATTCTTTCCACTGACGACCTGTCAAAATATCATGACATTTGGAGGAGTTATTGAGTCTGAAATTACAGTATGTTTGTGTCATTGGGCCATCCACCGTGAAATCGCTTTATAATCGGAAGGGGACTATTTTTTAATAAAATAAATAGGTTTTGCCAAAAAACTTTTTATTCTTAGTTTAAAAAAGTCCTGTCCTGTTTACTTGGAACGCACCCTGTATACGCAAAGAAATATATCCTTGATCCTCATATACCACAATCTTAAAATAAGTAAAATCCCTTCCATCAAGAAAACGTTCATTTAAGTGAAAAAATTTTATTTAGTTCAAGATTATGGTATATGAGAATCAAGGATATATTTCTTTGTGTGTATATAAATATATTCTTGATTTAAGAATTTTTTGCGAGTAAATCCCCCAGTAAATCATGTACATCCCTTTAAATTCCAGTACACACTAGAAATTCCGAAGTTCTGAAATCCACGTACAGCTCTAAGAAATCCTAGAGCATTCTCATATGTGTACACCATAAAACCTCATGCATTCCCTCTTCGGGAGTATGTGATTTAAAATAACAACGTATACAGTTCATTCTGGATAGCCTTCGTAGATTATGTAAATAGCCATCGTTATTATTTAATTAATTACTAGCTTAATACAAATTTAATGTCTAATAAAGTAAGGTAGGTACATTTAGATGTGATAATATTACCAACCGAGTTGCCAATCCTACGATATTGATGATTTAAATCAAAACAAGCTGCTTAATATTACCACCATTTGCGGTAAAATCAAAGTTCAGGCGTAACTGATTAATACCTTGTTTATGTTATAACTTTATAACTCTATCACATCTATAGCACTATGTGCCTAATAAACAACATTTGTACTAGGTACCCATATTTAGTTAAATGCAATTAATGCCAGAGTTATTGCAATTTTATTAATTTTATTGATATTAAACGACTAGGTAAGGAATCTTTAATGGTATCAGTAGTTACTTTCTAAGCTGTGCAAATATATTGAAAATATGTTAAAAGCATTACTTACACTTAACCAGTGGCGGTTTTACCATAAGAGCTGCGGAGCTGCAGAACACATAAAATTGTATGTGTTTAATCATATTAAATATCAACAAAATATTTAAAGAATCCAAATGTACTCGCGCTAAAATAAATCTAGGAGCTTATATTATTATTTATTGCGACGCGAGCTACGCTCCTTAATATATGCAACCTCATATACACAATGTGTGGACAGCGAACAATTATATGCGTCCTTTGTTTTTATTGGCTGATCAGGCACGTGACCCAGTACACGGAGATAGGGGCTTTTGCGGCTGCAATAGTGACAGCCACTGCGCTGCAGTCTGCAGTAAATGCAGTAATATTTCGTACGTGGTATGTGGTGGTTTATTTCTGCGAGCGGCACGTGTGAATATTTTCGTTTAGGCGTCTACGGATATTATAGTTATTAAAATGAATAGCGTTTCGTTTAAAAAAAAACTTTATTTGGTTCTCTGCCTTATGAGGATAAACTAAAAATAAAAGAAGTAAAAGTTATAAAAAAACAATAATGTATACACAAAAGCAGAGTGGGTGTGCGGGTGTGATTTAAAATATTCACTGTTTTGTTTTCCGTGCTTACTTTTCGGTGGGGATAAAGCATGGACAATATACAGTGTGAAAGATTTAAGTCATTAAGTCTTTAGGTAAAATAAACATAAGAAGTCAGTTAGATTCTGCATATTGGGATAATATACGGAAACATATGAACAGGTAATGAAAAATCGTCATGTATTATTTAAAATCATAGATTGCATAAAATTTTGCGGAGCTTTCGAATTAGCACTTCTCGGACACGACGAGACAGAAAATTCGGACAACCCTGATGTGTTTCGTGGACTCATAAATTTTAGTGTAGATCTTGACGACATTTTAAAAGAACATCTAGCCACATTGGTATGACCGGGATTTTCTGTGATTGTACCGGGAATTAGCTGTATGGTCCCGGATTTCGGATTTGCACGTATAACTCCCGGAATATAATATAATGTACATATATATAAAAAAAGATAAAGAAAAAATCATAACACGCCGAGGAAAATTAAAATTTGTTGAATCGTTGGTAAATTTCACAAACGATTGTTTTGTTTATAAACAATATTCAATAATTTAATAAAATATATTTAGTTTATTCTAATTTATTTATACCGTCAGTAGGTAATTCGTGAATAGATATTTCAAAAAGGTATCAATTTCAAAAATCGTTCCTGTGAAAATCTGTATTTTTGTATAAATTTTTCCAGTTCCTGGAAATTCAGAAGTGCCAAGAAAACGCGTCCTTGAATATTTTAAAATTTTTCGCCTGCGGCGCCATTTAGAGACTCTCCGGGGCACTTAATATCCCGAAATTCAATTCAACAAATGTAACAACCCTAAGCAGAACACATTCAATCAATGTTCACACGCCGCCACTGGTTAACATTAATTTTTAAGCAATATTGCATGTGTCTCCTGCCTTTAGTTTAAGTGGCATACTAAGAACAGATTAAGTTAATTAAATTGAAATACTATGCGTCTATCAAGTAATTGATATCGAATCTATTATTTATTTTAATAAATGAAATGAAACTTGATGGAAAAGTTACAAATAGGGTCCATTTGTCCTGAATATGTTAGATAACCTATCTACAAATTCTTTATTAAACGGATGGACGTTTATCCAACAGACCCCTGCTTATAGGGCCTCCCCATCGAGAAGTATCAGGTAAGCGCCACGTCGAGGTGTTACATTAATTATAAAATCTGACGGTTTATGGCTCCAGACGAGATTTCGTGGTTGTTTTTTTATGTTACTTTTCCACTCGCTGCACAATGAGTCCGATACTTGGCTGACTGACGTTTAAAAAATATATACAAACGCCTAGTCATAAAACGTTTCTCTTTCAACGGACAAGGGACCTTTATGACACGCTGAAATTGAAGCTTTTAAGATTTTAGGGGCTTTATGATTTGTGGTCGTGTGAGTAAATGCGTTTCTATTTAAATCCTTCGACGATATCGAGTTGACTATATAGGCTGGTCCAATCAAATATCTTCCGTAAAAAATAATATGTACCTAGAGCATATAAATTATATTAATTCTGAATACAAAGGATATTATCCTTCATGGGAGGATACAGTTCAAGGAAATCTTTGGATAACAGGAATTTTTGGAAAGTGGTCCACGTGAAAAACCATTAAATTCGTAATACAAGCGAGATATTTCAACATCAAAGCATGTTTTTAAGAAGCAAAAATTATATGTATAATTTTTTCAAAATTAATTTTGGCTGATAGGTTTTGGAACTGTTATAACATTAAGCTTTTTATATAAAAACTATTCTGTTACATGGAATTTGAATTTGTTTTCAATTACCAAAGTCTATTATTACTTCGTTGTTAAAGATACAAATTTTGAACGATTTAAACTCTGATTAGGCCATTAGATTCTGCACCGCCTCAATTAAGTAAAATATAAATAAAAAAAAATAGACTCATAGAAAAATATTAATTGCTAATTGTAAAATTAATGATAATCCTAAACGGAGTAAATATGGAATGAATTTGCTGCTTTTTAATGTAGTTTCCAATTAAACAATAAATTTTAATTATAATGGATGAACCGTTTCATTATAATTACGAGAAACAAAAATATACAAATGACGTAACCCGCGAAAAGAAGAAATTGCAGCCTCATTCTAAAATATTTGAAATTTTTCTCAAACGTATACCTGCAATTTTCGAATATTTTTCATAACAATTTTAAATGTTTGAGAAACAATTTCCCTGCAAAATCATCCGTTTGGATGTTTAGAAAAAACAGAATTAATAAAACACATTAACTTCATTTTGTAATTAGCATTGAATACTTTTTCACGAAATTGGATACAAACCCAATGGAAGAGGTGCAAAGATCAGTGACGTAGGTAGATTTTAAATAAATTTTTTAAATAAATCAATTATTGTCAAATTTAGCAATAAAAAAAAATTAATAAGTATGCTAGTGAAAACTGAAAATAAAATCATATACCATGTTAAGTAATAAGTAGTTAAGTTTTTTAAGCTGTTCCAAGAAAAAAAACCTAATTAAATCGATCGAACTTTTCTACAAGGGAATTTCTATATAAAATGGGTCCACCGCACACATACAGGATGTCTAATTTTCGAGTCGCATCACTGATATCTGATTTCGGTTATCTTAAGAGATAGAAGGTCAGGGCAACTGCAGAATTTGATGATGAATAACTAGCAAGGGAGAAATTTGACATATCTCTTTTGGTTTGGAAGTTATTGACGAAAAATTTAAAGTTCTGTTTTTCTTTTTTTAATACAAAATGGAAAGAGGTGAACTCTTTGAATTCAGACACTGTTTAAACAGTTTTTTGTAGAGACTTCAAATATATAGTCGTATTAGCCGTGGTGTTCACTGTAGTACGGAGAAACGATATACAACTTTTGTTTTCCTTATAGGCGCCATGTCGGATTTTCTAATTTTTGAGTTCGGTGCATTTTTCTCATATGTTATTAATTCTACGTCCAAACATAACCCAATCCTAAACTATTGTTAATAATCAGAGTACACACAATGTGTTAAAGTCATAAATGTAAAAAATATATCTATAGAGGATGATTTAGTCATAATGTCATTAATTTAACCACGTATTCGGAAGCCCTATTAAAGACAGAAAATTGAAAACAAATTTTACTCGAACTTAAAAAAAAATAATTAAATAACCCCTCAACTCCCGTTAATTCGGCGCCTTATTTTGCATCATATTTGCTGACTGTGAACGCGCCGGCGCACCACAGAACGTCCGAACGTTGAAGCGAAACAGCTGATTTCCCCAGTAGTCTTAAATTTTGCAATTGGCAAATCAAAGAGCAGTGGATCATCATTTTATTAACAACATTCTATCTATGGACGGATGAGTGTTGTTTAACCGTATTGGCATTTTAAATATAGGTACCATACTACTCTTGGAAAAAGCAATAAGTCACACAGTAAGGTATACGTACTACAAACTGAATAATTAATTGAATATAACACTAAAAACTCATATTCAATTATAAAATATAGTTTAGGCAAACCAGTTTCAATTCTCAGCCGTAAAATCCAGTGCTCTCTCTTCTACCGCCTTTATCGATGCTCTGTTATTAGGCGATGACTTCAACCGCTTCCGTCGTTCTTCGTTAGTTGCCGCCGTTAGGGACTCCTATCCCATTGCTTTGACTCTGAAGGTAGGATTGCCAGATCCGAAATTAGAAAACCCGTCGATTTAGAGGGACATTTTCCTCGAAATGCCGATCAGTTGTTTTTTATACATAAGCTGAACAAAAACCAATTTATTATTAAAAAGCACGTTTTGTTTTGTTTTTTTGAAGTATTACATAGGTATACATTACATGGCAGATAGGAGTAAAGTATAATAAAACAATGAAAATCAACAGTTATTTATGAACAATATACAAATAAGGTGAAGTCGGTATTCATTATAATTCCTGAATAAAAATCAAGCAAATGTTATGTATGTGTTTCATTGCCGTTCATGTGTTCATGTAGGTACAAAAAGCCTAACAAAATTCGGACAGATAAGACAAGCTAATTTTTAGTCAGACATAACTGCAAAAGACAAAACAATAAAACATGCCCGGTTATAGCCGGATGTCTGGCAACCCTATTTGCAGGCCCACTAAAGGTATGGTTTTTAAGAATTCTGGTGGTGTTCATCGTCGGAAGAAAACGCTACCTTTCTCTGTAAGCAACGAACTTCACTACAAATGCTATTTCCACTGGCTGGCAGTGCAATCTGGTATTTTCTGCTGGCGATGAACGACAGGAAAATATCTTAAAAACCACATCCTAACCGAAACCGAAGTATGGTAAATCAGCAATCAATATCACCATATTAAGTATATAAAATAGTATTTTAAGTGTTAAATTTCATTTTTCTCGGCAGTGTTGGTATACCTATGAAAGTTTGTAGCTTTTTTTATATGCATACATATTGAAAGTTTCATGCCTAGTATAAGAATTATTGAGAGAAGGAAAATTTTAAAATATATATTTGTTATTAGTAAAAGAGTAACAAGTGCTTGTGCAGAGACGATACAGATTTCAAATGGCACTTTAGATTTAAAAAAAATGTGTCGTTACCTTGCTAGTTTCGAATAATAAAACATTATTTAGGTACATCTGTGAAAAATGTCAGATACAGGACGTTTAAATTAAAAACATCTGATAAAAAAATTTATTAATAAAAATTTTAAGAATAACATACCCACTGGGTGCGGAAATTAAAAATAAATCAGTTTTTATAAATATTTCTAAAGATGTCTGACGCGTAAAGTGATAAAGCTTGGGCTAGCTAATGATTTATTTAATTTAGGATAAAAATCAACCAAATTTGGGTATGAAAGTGACAAACAGTGAAGTGGATAGGGCAATAATTCAAGACCCCATAAATTCGACTTATTGAGTATTATAGAAGTTCGATTACTTTCTAAGCAGAGCTGGGAGTATTTTGACAAAAAAAAAATACCCAATAGTAGGCATTCTAAATAGTTATAAGTATTTTGTAATTAAAATACTTTTGTTATAACCCGAAAAATATTTTGTATTTCAAATACTTTAATAAAGTATTTTGTATTTTAAAGAAGTATTTAAAATCTTCTAAAAGTAATTTAAATACTCTTGAGTATTTAAAATACTCGAAGTATTTAAATTACCCAAAATACCAACCAAAAACAAATGCTTTTTGCCTGTTAGGACTGGCGACTGGTAGGTACATGTGCTAAAAAAATTACGCACCTGCACGCCTGGATTTAGCACATTCTACTCTGTATTCCGCAATGTGCGTTCTGTTATTGCTATTCTGTCTACTACCTTTTAGGTCACTATCATCGCTAGTCAAGTCAGTAGTTAATCATCAAAATTTAAAATTAATTTCTTTTTTAAATATTCTGCATCTCAGTAATTCAGATGAAAATGATTATTTCCACTCATATCTAGTTTTTTTTTTATTTTTTTAATGATCTTGAAATCAGGCTTACCTACACATACAATTTATTTTTTAAGTCACATCTTAAGAGTTTCAGATTTGATATTTCACAAAAATATTTTAAATACTGTTTTATTTTATTTTATTTTATTTTATATACCACCCAACAGAAAATTCCATTTACAGGATGGGTAAAAACAGAAAAATACAATACATTTAATAACTAAATAACATAATACAAAAAAAGATGTATACTAACATACTTAACCTAAATCACCATGAATATAATGCATGTTCACTCAATGATTGTTATTAGTTGACACGTATGCAAATAGGTCCAAAGACGATGGTTGTTATAGTAACTGCACATTTCGTATATAGGAGAGTAAATATTTGAGAATATTCGTACGAGGAGTTGATAAATAACACTGATCATGCCTGGATGTTAATAAACATTTTCAATTATTTAATATTCAACGTACTTAAAATACTATTTTAAATACTAAGTAATTTATATTTAATATACCTTGTCAAAGAAGTATTTTGTGTTTAAGTATTTTAAAATACTTTCGTACTAAGTAGTATTTTGTAAATTGTATTTTAAATACATTTTGAAAGTATTTTGCTCAGCTTTGTTTCTAAGGAGACCATTTTATATGAAAAATTTTTGAGTTATGACTTTTCTAACTTACGGTCACGTTAAGGTGCTATTTCACTTTTTTATGACACGACGTTTGACAGGAAATCGCCAAAATTGCCCCAAATCCTGTCCACAATCCCGTAATCACCGAAATCACTAAAACAAGTTGTAAGGTTCTGATTTTTGGTTATCAAGCATTTAATTAATATTATTAAAAGCAGGTGTTGCAAAACCTAGTTTCAGTGTCAAAAAAGTGTCCGAATGATTATTAACATATATAAGCTAAATACGAAGAGCGTTCAAATTTATAATTTATTAATGACAAACTAATAGAAAACAGAAAATTACATAATGTTTATATATAATCGTTCTCCTTCTAAATTCATTGAAACCATTGAAATACAAATATTTTCCCGACTAAAGATTCCTCAAAAAACTCTTAACAGTCCAAACGCGTCACATAGAAGCACTGCGAAGAGTATAGGTGATGGGGGAGAACCACAGGGATGAACAGTCCTTTAAAATGTATGAATTGTATCCCTTATATGGGCAACGACGTGAAGACACGATTGTTACAGATAGCTGTCTTTCTGAACCATTAATTATACCTTTCAACGTTTATCGTCCATTTTTCGATATAATAAAAAAGCAAGTGTAATGGTAATGATGAATTTATTGCCATCACTAGATTAGACAGCAATCCACTTTGCTTCGAGGCTTCCCAGAGCATGAGCCTTTCTTATGCGACGTAGCCAGAGACCAAAGTAGCGATTTTGGACAACTTTCATGGAATCATTTTTACGAGTTATGTCATTTTCGTACGTTTTACATATCTAATCGACCTAACCTATCAGTTTCAATTTTTTTATTAAGAATCCAGAAAAGCGGGCACACTGGGAGCCTTGAAACAAAGTGTATTGGCTGTCTTTAGACACTATAATTGTCATATTCGAGTATATATTTAAAAGATAAAAGCTGCATGTCGACTTGAAATAAAATAAACATAGTGTACGCTCGGGTGTACGTGACTATTTTACATACCTACTGTAATCAATGCCAGTTTAGAAATGGTAACACTGTTTTACATTATCTGTACAAAAAAAACATACCTATTCATTTACCTATTCGTTGCCGCACATATCCAAATATGTATTAAGTAATTTTTGTTGTAGGGATGTACCTCTCAATGTACCAATGTACCTGCTTAAGTCTCAATATAGTATCTATATGATAAGAACAAAAATTAATTAAACAAAACCTTGGGTCAAAAATATCAGCCAAGAATTATTTATGAGGAAAATACATAAAATCAAACAATATTCTCAAAAGTTACCTATGACCGATCATATAGGTGTAAGGGTTAGTTTTTTGACTGCCCTACTTCGGAAGAAGACCGTATGTGCACATATGACAGTTTAGAGAAAATTGCAACGAGATATTAGGCATACTTCATTTACTAATTAAGGTAATAAGTTAATTTTTTTGGTAACGGCAAATGAAAAACAAATATTTTTTAATGTATTTCAAAAATGTTAGAAAACATTGCAATTTCATTAAAACAGCGTCACATATGTTGTTTTGTCTTAATAAATTTAAAATTTTGCTAGGTAAAAATGCCGTATATGTGCAGTATGTGCTACATCTTCAGAAGAGTCCCACTAGTGCGGGAAAGTCCAATATCTATGTTAAAATGAGGAATATATGAATTTTTCTTTTTACTGTACAACGTGTTCCACTTTTCCTGGCCAGACACCAACTTTTGTTTTTTAAATGGAAACACACATTTTTTATATTTTATTCGGATTCTACATCAAAAATAAAGGGTAAGTACTTTGGGTGGAATAGTTCTATTCAAATATTCCAGTTTTTGAGACATCTAGCTTGAAATGTTTTTCTAGTCGATATTGGCTGCTTACATTTTCTGATAGATACTGACAGGTTATATTACTAGCTACTAAACCCATTTTTTTATCAGATGTTTAGTAAGGATGACTCTTCCGAATCATGCTCCAAAAACTGGCATGCGTTATACAGGGTGACCAAAATCAAAATGTCAAAATTGCCAATTGAAAAATTGAAAAATCTCGAATTTTTTAAATGCAACACCCTGTATATTTTCATACCATTAGATGCAGAATTAAATTCTCTACAACTTTGCTATACCCGCTCCTATACCAAAATTCATTAGTTTTTCATGAAATCTCATTTCTATGAAAAAATGCGAAGTTTACAAATAGCTTATAAGTATGTAAAATAACGTAGTAGGCTCCTGTCAAAGGATAATCTGGAAAATTTTCGATTCACATGAGGTTTAATAGAAAAGCGACAGTAATAATAGTGAAATGAATTACTCTAAAGAAGAATTAGTAAATAAATAATAGAATAATTAGTAAAAATCATGGTAAGTGTTTATTGACAAGTATTTACCAAACTAATACTTAATCCAGATTTACAAAGATATCCTCGTATAAAGTGTTTTGTAAAACTGAAGGAGAGGTTTGAAAGAACAACAAATGCAAATTATGAGAAGACAACAAGAACACACGCATGCAGTATCCAAAACAGTAAATTAACATCGTGCATTTCTAACAAAAGTAATAAAGCTAGTTAAATTAGTAATTAACAGGTAACCGCTCAAAATGTATGTCAATTTTCTCTAGACATTGAGCAATTCTACGACGAAAATTGGTAAATACTTGTCAATAAACAGTTACCATGAGTTTTACTAATTATTCTATTATTTATTTACTACTTACTTCTTCTTTAGAGTAATTCATTTCACTATTATTACTGTCGCTTTTCTATTAAATCTTATGTGAATCGAAAATTTTCCAGATTATCCTTTGAGAAGGAGCCTACTACGTTATTTTACATACATATAAGCTATTTATAAACTTCGCATTTTTTCATGGAAATGAGATTTCATGAAAAACTAATGAATTTTGGTATAGGAGCGGGTATAGCAAAGTTGTAGAGAATTTAATTCTGCATCTCATGGTATGAAAATATACAGGGGAGGGGGTTGCATTTAAAAAATTCGAGATTCTTCAATTTTTCAATTGGCAATTTTGACATGATATTTTGGTCACCCTGTATAACGCAGGCCAGTTTTTGGAGCATGATTCGGAAGAGTCATCCTTAACTAAACATCTGATAAAGAATGGGCTTAGTAGCTAGTAGTACAACCTGTCAGTATCAGAAAATGTAAGCAGCCAATATCGACTAGAAAAACCGAGAAAAACCTTTCAAGCGAGATATCTCAAAAACTGTGAATATTTGAATAGAACTATTCTACACAAAGTACACTTTATTTTTGATGTAGAATCCGAAAAAAATATAAAAAATGTGTGTTTCCATTTAAAAAACGAAAGTTGGTGTCTGTCCAGGAACACCCTGTATAGTTGAATATATTTTTAATTTGTACATTCCGAGAAATGTGGCAACACAGTAATACGAAAAATTCATATATTCCTCATTTTAACATAGATATTGGACTTTTCCGCACTAGTGGGATACGCTGTATACATCGTATTAGTATACATGATATTTTGGATGTTTTCAGAGAATAATTTACAATTTTTAATATATTGTGTTGCAAATACTGTTTAATATAATATAATTGAAAACAACGCATGTGAACACATACGAATTTAATTTGTTAAAAACATCGTATTTCGACGCTTACGTTTATACTATGTATGTACCTCTTAATGAAATACAGGGTCTGCATCAGACACATACGGTGTTTTTTTCTAGTATATAAAAACGAAGAAAATAAGAGTGACACATTAGAAATTTAAAATGTACAAATTTTTAAATTTAAAGAAACAAACACGATATTTTTTTATATTTATAGATGGGCATAATGCGATGTAGATTTCGAAATTGTAATTATCTCAATTTGTCACAAAACTGCACATACGGTCTTTTTCCGAAGTAGGGCAGTGTAGGTATCTACCAATTCCACAAATGGCAAGTTACCGAGCAAAATACAAAAACAGAGAAAAAAAGTAGGTGGGTATATTTCAGCCAATGATACATACCTTAAGGAATGATGATATTACTTACCTATAATTAGGTTCAATTAAATAATTTAAACAAAAAAACCTACCTATCTAAACCTTTTGGAAATACGTAAAAAAGATATATACAGTGCGCTAGAGTATGTTACGAGAGATCCATATATATATTAATTTAAAATGATAGGTAAGCATTAAATATACATATTTTTAAAACATAATTGACAACAGAAAACATGTTTTCTAATACCTTTATCTAGGTATTATCTAGCATAGGTATACTTTATTTGCACTGAATTGCAAAGGTTTATTTTATTTCTTTTCTAGTCTTATTTGAAATTGAGTCTGACTTTTGGGATAAAGTGTGCGGTGGGATAAAGGCAATTAAAAAATGGAAAACAGTTAATTCATCTCTTAAAAATTTATAAACATCAGTAACATCACGAGATGTGTAATAAGAAGTAGTTAGATATTTGCACGTGAATATCACACCCAACATAATAAAAATAACAAAAGCCCTCGCAAAAACCCCTTAAGTGTTTCCGCAGTAACAACATGCCTGTAGATTATCTTTTATCTAAAAAATATTCCTATTGATTTTAATTCAGGAGTGCAATAATTGTTTTTGAAATAGTAAATGATTTCATGTTACATTAATTAAGGTTGTATTTGTTTTAATCACTTAGGTATATGATTCAGTTCACAATTACAATACAGACTACAAACTTTCGTATTTAAAATAAACATCTACTTAGATAGGTAGATAATTTGCATAGTTGCTGACACTACAAATGATACTAACATTCTTTGCAAAAATGTAAATATAGTATGTGGGCTGAAAATACCAGTTTTTAAGTAATTTGTGCTGCATATTCAAGTACTATAATATTACGTACTAGGTATTATCTTTTTGTATAATCTAATCTTATCTGCGAAATTTAATCATTAATTTACTATTAACTAAAGAATATATTAGATAATTTATTATGAGTAGAATTTTCACTCAAATGGTTCCAAAATCCTAGAAACTAATAAAAATATAAACATTTCCAGAGCCTACTGTCAAAATTAAGCAGAAAATGACGCATATGATAACATAACCAATTAATTTAATAAATTTACTTACATGTTTGAACGAAGCTCGAGGCAGATGAATGATTCAGAAAGAATACACTTTTCACTCCCGATTCCCGGGAATCGACCATTTTAAACACAAAAATTTAACCACTTTTCATTAGAAATCACACAAATACACCATTCGATCACTGTCTAAATCAAGAAGACATATACTAGACTGAATACTCGCGCCATCTATTTGTAAGAGACTAAACTACATGATCTAGTTTCTGATGCGTAAGGTCCTGTGACTTGTATAATTCGTATTAAACAAGGACAAGGAAAAGTTTTCATTTTTGATTTTAATTTCATTTGTTTTAATTTTCGATAATTATTCGATATTGATATCCTATCAATGCCGGACGGTCCCGCTTTCGACAAATTTTTCTTTCCAAATCCAAAGGTTGTTATTGGCATTTAGGTATATGAAGGTACATAGTTACAATTATTTTTGTTATAACTATTTCCTTTTGAAATTTTATATTTGTTTATAATTTTCGTAAACTAACAAACAATAAATCAGTAAAAATCTAATTGTGTACCTAATTGAGACTATAAAACTAAACTATTCAAACAAAAGTTCTTCAAAAAAATATTATATCCTTTTGTATGTCCTATATTTATACGTTAACATAGGCCGTATTCAGCGAATGGTTGGACTGGTCCCCCCAGCCCAATAGTTCTCAAATTTCTATTACTATTTATTACATTCAAATTCAAATGTTTGAGTCAATATCTTTTAACATTCTTATAATTTTTTTTTCTAGTCATTTTCAATATTTTCTATTTTGGCTGTGTTTTCTATTTGATTTGTACAATTTCTTTCCCTTAATTTTTCTTCCTTTAATTTTTATTAAATAATTAGATTAATTCAGGTAGGTCTTTAGTTATAGAGAATGATTAGGAAAATAAAATAAATTGAAAACATTTATTTCAAATAATTTTTAAATACATATTTTAATGCAATAACATTTTAAAATCAGTGCTATATTTATTTGAAATATACAACCTAATTAAAATAATACATAAAACAATCACAATATATCAGGAAAGGAATGTAACAATAAATTAAAAATAAAAATATGCCACAATGATTTAATCTTATTTGCTAGGTTTATTACTAAATACATATTTACATCTATTTGTATCAATGAACACGTTTAGGATCTGCTATATGCCAGATATATTCCTAAACAGATTGCTATGAGAAAACAGGCACAAACTGTAAAAAGTATCACTTTCTGCTGGAGGGATCTGATTATCATAGAATTAATAATTCTCCCTGATCGATTTACTTCCTCATCTGTTTCTCGTAACTGAAAAAAACAACATACACATATTTTGGAATATATTTACCTACAACTTACTCTTGCTCGAGATCTCTGAATCGTCTCCCGCTGATCCCCTAAGTTCTTTAATACTTGCGTTCCAATTTCTTGTGTCTCAACTATAACTCTATAGCCTTCCTCAAGCTTTTTTCCAGTTCTTTCTATTGTTTCAGAGTTATCGAGGAGTCTCTGTTTTTGGTCCGATGAAATTCTAACATCATTTAATTCTTCCGCGCTGTCATATAAAGCACCCTGTTTTATCGACCGAGCTTTAATGTAGTCCAGTGTCAATCGCTTTAGTTCGGCACGGTAACAATCTAGCTTAGTTCTACACCTTTGCCTTTTAGATGATTCGACCTCCCTAACCTCCAGTTCCATTTGTTCCAACTAAAATTTTAAAACAACATTTATTATGTTTATTGTGGGATATGAAGGCTACTTGCCAGTTCTTGTGCCTCTTCCACATGTTTTTCAATGTTAGAGATTAGTTGGCGACGGTCTTCTAAAAACAAACAAGTGATATTCACAATTATGACAGTATGCATAACAAAGTAGGTTGTTTATGTTAAACAAACGAGTACAAAATAAATAAAATCTTACTAGTGGCTGAAGCTGTTAAAAGTCCTACTTGAGCTGTGATATCTGCTGTAAGAACAGAATATTGTTGTTCATAATTCTCAAAAAGTGAAACCATTTTGATTTCGATTTTGAGAACATAAATCGCACATCTCACTATATCATTGTTATCATAGATGTCACCACATTAACTGTTGTCGGCTGTCAGTGCTGTCAAACTATTTTCTGTCGAATACGGTTAGCGCATGCTCATTTTTAGTTATTCTTTTCCATTTTTGCTTTTGGACAGGTTAGTAAAACAAAATGTTATCCTTAATCATCTGCTTTTTAAAATGTAAAAAAGTTAAATCAAGCGATATATAAACTTAGAGGGAATGCCATAAATATTATATGTATAAATATGTTGCAGTATTGATGTGAATTATTCTATTTTAGAGAGCAAAATGGTGCAACGACTGGTTTTCAGAAGACGATTGTCTTATAATACAAAATCAAACAGAAGACACATGTGAGTACATTTTTCCATATTTAGATTTTTTGCATAATGGAAATAATTTTAAACAGTTGTCAATAACAGTAGTGTACATTAAGGTCAACGCTAAAAAGTAAACTGTTGAGGTTATGTTCCGACCATTTGAATTTAAGAATCTGTAGGTTAACTGAACCGAAACATTGCAGCTAGTTGATATTGTATTTTTTTTGTTCATCTCAAGAATAACATTACATTAATCTCACATTAACACATCCACAAATTTATCAGGTCTGGTTAAAATATATATTGTACCGATGTATAGTTATTCAGTAACAGATATAATTTTGTAAATTTAAAAGGCTTTGCACATAAATTCAGTTTTATGGTTTTACGTGTATTACATTAAGTAAAAAATTAGAAAAATCTGTAAATATGTGATGATACACTGATGGGATGGCATAACTGTTAGCAATTCCTGTAACAATTTTTTAGGGAGGATTCTGTAAATCCAATCCGTATCCTTTGCTAGACATTCCTACGGTCTTTGTTGATTAAAAAAGTGCAAGGAAACCATCATTGTGAAGTTGTGTGACAAATTAAGTACTTATAAAAGTAATAATTGATATATTTAAAATACCAATTAAAACCATATTATTTCAAGATTTTGAAGACATGTTTTTCATTTCTAAACCAGTGTCTTTAATTTGAAAATAAGTATTAATTTATTTGGGTTCTATCTAATAGCCTTGTTTATGTTTATCAGCTTAGTGGACAAATAGAAAAAAATATTCTAATAATTAGTATATTTGGAGTTGGATTTGAGATTTTCAGTTAGTGATGTGATCATAGGCGGAGTCCAAGGGTCCAAAAATTTATTCAAAGATGAACTAGTTTCTTCCCGGACTTCACCCAGAAAAAAAGCAGAATTCTAAACGCCAATCTCAGTCAATTAGAAATTACATAAACATTAAAGTACACGCAAGTTAAGCTGCACATATACAGGGTGTTTATTAAGTACTTACTTGTATAAACTTTAAAGGGGAATCTTTGACTAATTTTAATTTAAAAAGTTCATGTAAATATTGGTCTGCAACGGGTCTGCATGGTGACCCATGATGACAAAGTACCTGTATTTTAAAAATTTTTTTAGGACACATGAGGCCAAAATGAAAAAATGTCTCATATTTTTTATCTATTTTCACTTTGTGATGATGTTAAAAAGTTGGTAAACCGCTCATTGCGAACCAAAAGAACTTACCAAATTTTCAAAACAGTGTTGTTGATATTCTGGGATTTTTATTAAAGATGATGTAATTGTGTATAAATTAAGTTAATTGCGTGGCACGAGGCTTTGCTTCGAACTAACAGATGGTAGTTAACACCACTGTTGCCAGCCCTAGTTTCATTAATGTACATCAAATATTTTTTTAGATATGTGTGTAATTCTGATGTTTTTTAAACACTTAAATACTCTGTTACATGCCTAAGAAGCAACTTTGGATGGATGCATATTTGGCCCAATTATCATATTTTTTACCTCAGGAAAATCTGACAGCAATTGTGTTGCTTCATTTAAATACACCCTGTATAGACAATTTTTAGATCTTTTGTAGTCTAATGTGAAAATTGAAAATTAACTTTTCATTTCTACTGATTTGGAAGGAGTATTAAAATATGATTTTAAAATGCTAGACCATACTTTTATTACTTTTTTTATTGCATGACATCTGGTACAGTTAAAACATTTGGATATCAATTGAGGGTAGACTTTTTTTTTCATATTTCAGTAGTTTGTAGTAGAGTGTATTTTTTTCAGTGTCCGTACACCAGGAGGCAAATTAGTCTACCAATACTTAAAGAAGCCTAAGAAGATCCCCAGATGCGGACAGTGCAAAGATAAGCTTAGGGGTATCATTCCAGCTCGTCCTCAAGAACGTTCACGTCTGTGCAGGCGCAAGAAAACTGTAAAACGTGCATATGGAGGTGTCTTATGCCACAAGTGTGTTAAGGAAAAGATTGTTAGGGCGTTCCTTATTGAAGAACAAAAAATTGTCGTTAAAGTACTCAAAGCACAGCAAGCTGGAGTTAAAGCTAAAAAGTAGACATATATAATAAATGTATAAATTTTATATTGAGTTTTTTTTTCAGTATTTTATTCCTCTATGGTGTTATATTTTTAAAGGTAGGAATATATTCGAGTTATAATTAGATCTCTGGCCATTTAAGAAATTAATGTTATTTTATGTTTTTCTAAGTTTTCAACGATTGTCTAGAACCCAAGGCATATATGGAAATGACTGTTCATTTGTGATTTTTTAATTATGGTAGAAAATGGGTTTTTCCTTTAAATAAAATAACCATATAATTTTTAAAACAGATATGCATCTACTTTTATAATCTTTCTGATATCAATTGAAGAACTATGAGGTTGGCAGTATACAGGCTGTTATAAATTCTCTTCTCACTACGGGATCTCGAAAACGGTAAGAGATACAAAGAAATCAGTTTTTGTTTCATTTTAGCCTTGTTTGAGGTGATATTGAAAAAAGAACACTTTCTCATGGCCACTTTTTGCCTTCTATCGAATGGCATAATCAATTTTTATATGTAACGTTTTGTCTCTCCAGAACCGTCATCAACTTCATTTTTTTAAATATGGCCCTAGAAATTTTTTGCAAGCCTTCATGATCCCCAATACTGTACTGCCTCAGCCGGAACCAGATTCAGACGTTTTGTTTCTAGTTATTTAAACTATTACCACCACGCATTCAAATAAAAAATTATTAGTTTTATTTCCCGGTCCATAGTTATTTTTAGGCTTCTTGAGTACTCAAAATTCATACAAATTCCAATCTATTTTTTTTAGGATATTCATACAAATACATCTGTCATGCTCTTTCATAGTTGCGGTTACAGATATAATTTAAATTCCGATAATACTATGCTGATCTTCATTTTCAACATTTGCCAAAACGAAAATGTTTTTGAACATTTACTGAAATTTTTTAAAGAATATTCAGTTGGTGTTTTGGTTGTTCATATGCATTTTTAAGAATTAATTTGTCATAATAAAATTAAAATTGTATCTAATGTTTTAATTTTGATGCAACAACTTATTGAGTTATGTACGACAAGTGATGGTAATAGTTAATAATAATAATAATAAATGTTTTATTGTAACGCGTGGTGGTAATAGTTTAAATAACTAGATGGATTTCACAGGGTATAACGACACTTACAGTGTACGATAATTCAAAGAAATCTTAAATAAAAAATTTCGATAAATTTGAAACGAATACACTGAAGATGAATTTTTCGAGACCAAACGTCTGAAACTCGTTCGGGCTGAGGCAGTAGTACAATATTGAGGATCATGAAGGCTAGCAAAAAATGTAATAAAATTTCTAGGGTCGTATTTAAAAAAATGAAGTTGATGATGGTCCTGGAGACGAAACGTTATATATAAAAATTGATTATGCCATTCGACGGAGGGCAAAAAGTAGCCATGAGAAAGTGTTCTTCTTTTTTCAATATCACCACAAGGCTGAAATTAAACAAAAACGGATTTCCAAAATTTCGGTTTTTTTCAAATATTTCAAAAACTAATCATGTTAGCCTTGATTTTTTAGATACATAATGTTGATCCCCTGACCCCTGATTACGCAACATTGCCCCCATTTAAGTTATTTCGTACCTCTTACCGTTTCCGAGATCCCAGTAGTGAGAAGCAAATTTGTAACAGCCTGTATACTAGGTTCGGTCACTGACGTAGCAACTCGGCATTGAAATATTTGAAAAACATGTTCCCAAATTTATTTAGACATACCCATATACAGGTCTGGTCGAACTAAACGTGGAGGTGGTAGAAATATATATGCCCAGTTGAAGAACAAACAGCTGCATTGGGCTACAGGGCAATAAATCTCTGTAGTTGACAAGTGGTTGATAAATTGCCCAGCAGTGCAATGCAGCAATGCGGAATTTGGTGATTCAGGTAATTTTTATTTATTATAGGCACCTTCTCATTCACTTCACAATCATTCATATATTACAATTGCGAAAGGGAGAAATAAGAGGGATATTTTATTTACTATTATCACAACATGGCAATTTGGAGACCTTTTGAAACGGAACAAAACGAAATTTACCACCAATATAATAAAATTGAGGACATAATTAATTAAAATATGTTGTTATTTTTAATAAAATCAATGTCTGGTAGAAAATAAATCTACAAAATAAACTGAAGAAATTTTATAGTAGGTATTATATTTGGGGTTGACTAGAGGAAAGTAATATTTCTTTACACAAATTTATATAGGGTGTTTCGCATAAGAACCGACAGCAGGGGTATGTAGGGAAACCCAAAATATGTTGATTTAATGCAACTTACCTTTATACTAAGTTACATCCCTAAGAAGTTATAGGCCTTGAAAGTGGGGTTTCAAATTTCGAAAAAAATTATCTCGGTTATACCTGAACTTAGAAAGACCGTGTACCAAGAGCATCAACCGACAGTAAATAGAGTTTAATAGAAGCATTTTGAAGGGTTGACGAGGGATGATGCACCATTAAAATGTGAAGGAATTTTAAACCGTTGGCGGACTTAGAAAATTATTACTTTATTTTAAAACTTTTCTAACTTTTGGATGTTTTCAAAAAACTTATTGTTTTCAACAAAAACATGAATAACTAATAACACGAATTGTACCTGTTATTTAAAATCATCGAAAATTCAAAAGTTAACTACGAAACTTGATGATCAGGAAAAAAGTTGGAATAAGAACAATTTAATACAAAAACAAACAATTTTCAAAAGAAAATTCTCTTTACTGATGAAGCTTGTTTCAGCTGCAGAGGTATTGTGTATGTTATTTCTTATTTGTTTTTCTATTAAATTACTCTCATTCCAACTTTTTTCCTGATGTTCAAGTGTGACGTTTAAATTCATAGCCAACTTTTGAATTTTCGATGATTTTAAATAACACGGCTACAATTCTTTCACATTTTAATGGTGCATCATCCCTTATCAACTCTTTAAAATTCTTGAATTGAACTTTACTTACTGTCGATTAATGCTCTTGGTATACTCACACTGTATACCAAAATTTGGTTTTTTAAATTCAAGTATTTAGATATTGATTTTTTTCGAAATTTGGGAGAAATCTACTATTAGATCTATGAGGGTCCTAGTTTGTAACTTTTGTGTGATAATTTTTGAAATACCAACTTAAGAAAGTCAAATTTATTGAGTGCTAAAACAAATCTGGTCACGTGGGACTCTGACATTTATGAAGGCACTGTACATACAGGGTGATTCATTAACAATGGGAAAATCGAAAACTGAAGATACTACACGTGAAATGGTGACCATTGGCGCAAACGTGCCTAATCCGAAAGTTAATAGTTTCGGAAATACGGGGTGTTGAAAGTTAAAATTTTAAATCGTTTTTTTTGGGATTATTTTGAAAATATGTAGGTTAGGAACTTGAAAATTTGTGAAACTATATTTTTTTAGGCGTATTATCAAAACATAGTGTTCGTTAAATCGATTTTTCTCGAAAACGGATCGAGATACCGAAATGAAACAAGAGTACATAATTAATGGAAAAATGATAGCTCTTTCAGGTTTTGAATCAAGTTTCATGTTAGATATACAGGGTAAAAAGTTATTAACTAAATTTTCGGTAAAATTGGTCGTAAGTGGCGCCCTCTATGAGCAATGCTGAAATTACAAGTAATTTGTATCAAATCAATATAATTTTGGTATCATTGCAAAGCTAAAAGATAGACCCACTTCCCTCTTGCAAGCAATTTTTGATTTAAGCCTTTATTTTTACGTAAATACATTGTAAATATGACGATTTCTTGCATAGTTTACTCTTTAAATTTAAACAATTAGAAACCACTTTTGAAAAAACTGTTACAAGACAGCAGTAGGAAAACACTTTGTCTTTCGATTGTTTTTTTATTTGGGCCGCTATGTTTATTCGTTTTCCAAATATGTGTTATGGGCCAAACCCTTAAAATGGGTTTATTTCAAGCGCGCGATGGACTCTTAATATCTGACAAGACAACCTATGTCCCTAAAAGGACACCATATCGCATCTAGCATATCAAATAATGTCTAAAAGGTAATTCAAACCTATTATATTAGTAAGTTTTATTTATTTTTTACCCACACAGCACATGACGTCCCTGGGATATCCTCATTTAGTCCTATATATCCTAATCGGGGATGTCATTCCTCAGGATATCCTGATGATATTTAAATAAGACAAGTAGATCCTATCAATATCCTAGTTGGGGATATCCCAGGTAAATCCAAACAGGATGTCCTGGAAATATCCTATGAAGATATTAAAAGCCGAATAATCTCCAATTTTGGGATATCCTAGGCAAATTCTAGAGTGATCCCATCCTGGGATGGTTCTTGGCTTTGCACAGTGCATGGTGCATGCGCAGTATGACATATTGACGACATGACCCGTATCTCGCCATTTTCTGTGTTTCTTTGTTTTATAAGTGCGTGACTCAATGACGTTTTTATTAATTTGAAAAGTGGAAAATGAAATTTAAAGCTTGTTAAAATAGTTAAGTGACGTGCATCAACCACCTGCTGGCAGAAGTAAGTATTTAAATTACCTTTGGTATTAAGGTATTAATATCATAGAATAAACATATAGGTTAGAATCGTATATAGTATTAACTAATTTTGTTCTTACTGTTTGTATCATGCAATAATTATATAATGCCTAAAGAACGCATTAAAAAAACATGTTTTCAAATATTTTTTATATAGAGCCTAATACCATTCAAAAATTAGAATAGTTTTTATCACTATTTGTAATAGATGTGTATAAGTGGTATCACCAAATCTACATAATATGTTCAAATCTATAATTTTTAGTTTTGAATGTGTTGTATATAGGTGTTCTGACAAAGGATTGTATCCCATAAATTTAATTAATTTATTATAGTTCTCTGTCTGTAATATTTGTACCAACATTGTGAGTTATAAGGATTACATTATAAATCGTAGGCAGAATTACGTATTATCTATTAGAATATTAGAATTAAATTTAATATCAACAGATTATAATCCATAGTTCATGAAATTAGAATAGTCTCGTTAAATGTATTTAATGAAAATTTTTGTTTTGTCACTCGTCTACAATGTAAATGTATTATTAACATACTTTTTCTACAAATTTACAGCTGGAATTTCACAAGCACATTGCACAAAAAATTGCCCAGAAAAATATAATGGGGAGGGCATTAAAACATGTCGCGGCATGCAAATGAGAGACTATAAAAAGAGACCAGATCAACAGCACATAAGGAATAGTTATACATATAATACAAATAATGACTTAGTTGTGTATATAACTTTGTTTATATTCTGTAATAAAAAAGTTAGTTATATGTATCATAAAGGGTTTTTTGGCGAGAAAACCGCTAACACGGTTAACTGTGGTTTGCTGCGGTTTGTCATTTTCGCGAAAAGTAAAGTTAACCCGGTTTGATTGGGTTTGCCAAACCGGCAAACCGTACTTGAGAGGTGTGTTAGACTTAGAGTTAATATTTGTGTCTCTTTTCTTTCTAATTCCTCCTCTGTTTCACCAATCACCCGGCAAATTTAGGGATGTTTGATGAATTGTTATTAATTCATTATAAATAATGGAATGTGACAATAAAGTAGTGTTTAAAGTTAATAACAAAAAGATTGTAATAGAAGATGAATTAACAAATATTAATCTGTTACGTTATGGTAGGTAATTATGTATTTTTAAAAATTCAGCAATTATTTTTCAGTTTTCACTCCCTTTTAGATGATGCATTTACATTAAAATACTTCCAAGAAATGTTGCGTAACAAAGAATTGGAATCTTTCGGTATACATGAAATAGATGTTGGTGAAGTAGAAATAGTTAGAATAACTAAAAATAATGAAGGTATGTATGTACCCTACTAAGCTTATTTTGATAGCTATCATTTATCATTTTATTGTTATAAATTAAAAAGTAGGGTAAAATATTTCAGATCTCCAAACAAACAATAAGGAAAATGAAGATAACAGCAATACATTTAAAAATGACATTTGGGCAAAGAGAGGAAAACAAACGGCAATTGATTTAGAGGCCACAGAAAAATTGTTGCAATTGAGATTGAAATATGAAAATAAATTTAATGACAAAAAAACTGTCAAAGTAGGAATTTGGCAGAATATAGCAAAGGAAATGTCTGAAGCTGGATATTTTGTTGGATTGGGGAAAGTAGGCGGAGAAAAATGTAGGCAAAAATTTCAAAACTTAACGAAGATCTACATTACCTTCATTAAACATGTTAATCAGACTGGAGCAGAGAAGAAGGACCCACCAGATAACTTTGCATTATTACATGCAATATTAGGGGGGAAAGATAAAATATTTCCTAAGTTTAGTATAGATTCGTTTGATTCTCCCAGCATGTATAACAATATAATTGATAATGTCAGTACAGAAATTGATGAACAGAGCAACAGTGACACAGTGGAACAAAATATTGAAAATACTGTTCCTGAAACTGAGATATCTGAAATAGCGGGCAGTAGCAGCTCTAGATTTAAAAATATAAATAAAACAGTAAAACCGAAAACGAATAAACTAGAAATTATACAGTGTATACAGAACGTACATGCAGAAAATTCTGTCCGCCATGATTTACAATTCAATCAGTTGATAAATGTGTTGAATGAACAAAATGATTTATTAAAGGAACAAAATAATGAAAGGAACAGACTTATAGATTTATTCGAAATTGCTGTGAAAACTAATAGTAAATCCAAAAAAAGGAGAAGATCGTCAGATTCTGACTAAGGTTTTTTGGACCTATTTTTTTTGTAAATTATTTTATTGTCTTCATTATGTCAATGCATGAACTTAGTTTTATTTTTTATACCTGTGATTCATTTGTGATCGTAAATTGTTAAGTTTTATTTTGTATTTTAGTTATAGGTAAGGATATACGATCTACCTATTTATTGAAAATAAAAGCATGAACACACGATTATTTTTTATTTAAATTTGAAGTTAATAAACCCTAAAAATAGTATAAAGTTTTATATACTTAACAAAATTAAAATTAGGTATAGATTATGTAGGTAGGTACTACTTTTACATTTCAGAACAAATTTCATCCCGTTTATACAGACCACTTTGCTCCACATCACTCTGTGCCGGAGGATCTTCTGCATCAGGTAACTCGGGAGTCACATTCCGTATATCATTAAAATCATCATTGACAAAAAGACAGAAATTGTGAAGAACACAGCAGGATGTAATTACTTCTACTGCCTTTTTGATGGAATATGTATTTATATGTTTTAAAATTGCCCATCTTCCTTTTAATTGGCCAAAAACATGTTCTATCACTACTCTTCCTTTACTTAAACTATAGTTATGACGCTTCTGCTGCCTTGTTAACCTGCCAGTATCCCTGAAATACAATACGTGTACAAACCATGGCATGTGACATTTAATGTTGTAGTTTTTTCATGATACATAAATCATTTCTTATTCAATTATAAATAATATTTACCTATATGGTGTCATTAGCCATGATTTGCAAGGGTAGGCTGAATCACCAAGCAGATGATATTTATTAAAAAAGTATTTACTTGGCCCCATTTCTTGAATTCTCCTGATTAAACCACTTTCATTTAAAACCTATAACAAACACTATTAGTGACATCTCGTATTATTTAATCTATTTGTTTAACTCACTCTAGCATCATGTACTGAGCCAGGAAACCCAACAAATATATTAATAAAAATTCTTGATGAAGAACTGATTCCCTGTAATGTTATGGAGTGGTTTAAACGTCGATCTTGATAGCTATCATGTTGCCCCTGAGGTATTGTACAATCTATGTGACATCCATCAATCGCACCAATAACATCTACATTATTTTTTGTATTAGTTCAAAAACTGAATTGAGTTGAATGTGTACCTAGACATACCTGGATATCCACAGGCTGCAAAAAATTCTTCGCTCACTTGGATACATTCTTCTGCAGTTGGCCAAAATATATATTTATTTGTTAGATTACAAAGTCCTTGCAGAATAGTATCAATACAGTTAAATACTGTCGAAGTTGCTACATTGAAACGATCACCAATCGATATCATGGTATCGCCTTTAGCTAAATACCATAAACAAATGAGTACCTTCTTTTCTAATTGAATTGGTAAGTATCCGCCACGGTACTGGGAACGACTCAAAACATTGCCGAGTGCATCAATTAATGTTACATTTGTTTGTCTTGTCATTCGAAAGTGCATATAAAAATCATATGACAAATAATTATCTATCCATACTTCATAGAAATTTGGGAATCGGCAATGTTTATGTCCAATTGTAAGACAAAACATGTTTACTTCTTCCATATCGACTCCACTTGCTTCAAACAGATAGTCACAAACGTTAATCGCATTTGAGGTGGTGAAATTATTTGAAAACATATCATCTGATAATAATCCATACATTAATTTAATCCTTTTAGGTAACCGATACATATTTTAATAAAATGGTAAAAGCAGAGATAACCAGTAAAACTAAAAATAATAAAAGTAACTCTCTTAGGTCAATTTTCTAAGGTTAGAGGACTAGCTAATAGGGATAGACGTAGACAGACAACATACATAAACAAACCAAAAGAATTTTTGCGAGAACTCAAACACATAACTCAAACTCATAACCCAATCAAACCGGGTTAAGGTGCGGTTTGGCTCGCCAAAAAACCCTTATAGAAAGAGTTGATTATATATA
>NW_019416428.1:283930-306157 GCF_000390285.2 Anoplophora glabripennis | reverse complement strand
CTCATGAAAAGAGAATTTTAAAACTACCCTTTACGTATTTATGACGAATCTAATCGACAGATCCAAAATATTGTATTGTTAATTTTTATTCCAGTGGTATTCAAAGAAATCAAATCTCGTATTATAACCGAATAGATAAATGATCAGATTTCCCTTTTCATTTTTTTGTCAATATTTTTTTTTAATAAATATTAGATGGAGTGGAAATGGCAAGCAAATGTTTTGGAAATTAGGTACGTATTTGATCTATAGAAATATTTAATACCACCCTGTAATTTTTTTTATTAGCCCAATAAGTACTAAAAATGTGCTGTATATAGCCCAGCTAATGTCCTGAGGACATCAACAGTAAAGCCTACATTGTCCTCATTTGATCCACTGATAACCTGATAATAGCCCGATTGATGTCTTGAGGACATACACAGTAAATCCTAGGACGTCCTAATTTGATCACTGATAACCTGATAATCTCCTGCTGATAGTCAGGCGGATGTTCTCAGGACGTTACGAGCAAATCCCGGGACGTTCCATTTGGATATCCCTGGTACATCCTGAGGTGAATGTGTACCTATCCGAGGATATCCTATACATCCTGAGAAGTTATCCTCAGTACATCCTACGAATGTCATTGTGCTGTGTGGGTATTGAGGACATTTTATAAAACAGAAAAATAGTTTTTTTAAAACAGAAATTATTTAATTACATTTAGCAACGATCAACACTTCGGCTCCATTGACATCAACAAAATATGATGACTTTAAAATAACAAGTCGCAGCCATTAAAAGCAAAGCAAAACTGTTTAAAATAGTTAACACTTAGGTTGAGAAGTGAGGTATTATTTACGGAGCATTTTTATATATAGGGTGTCCTACTAAAATCAGCGAGGTACAATATTATAAAAAATATAGGCCCTAGACCCTCAAGCTTCGGGAAAAAATTTTTGATGAATAAATCGATCAAGAGAAATCGCTGGAAATAGTTTTCAAGTTCATAGCTCGGCCGCTAGAACAATTCAATTTAGCAAAAGCAACGATGTTTATAAATGCTCGAAATGCATACCATTATTTTCAATACAGAAATTTAACCTTCGTTGCGTAGGTAGGTTGTTTTATAAACGCATTTTGTTTCGGTAATTAAATGTCTCGTTAGCGATCGTGTTCCTCAATTAATTATAATTATTTATTTTTTGCTCACTAATTTGCGAATAACTTGATAACAAAAAAATATACTATTTTTATGCTCTTTAAACTAACCTATGAGTATAAAAAGTTTTATCCTGCTATTTCACATTTTTAAGAAAACAACCTAAACTTGGATAAATAGCGGCAATAAATAAACAACACTTTCGATAAAAATTTCAAACTTATTCTATAATCATCCATTTTTTGTGCTAAATTCATTTATGTAAAGAAAACTATAGCATTGCTTTTAAAATTTTTGAGAAAAATCCATAAAACGGCATTATTTTGAAATAACGCCGTCTACAGGTTTACATATTGAGGTCAATGACATTACGCATTCACCACGAGATACAGCATGAAAAGAACCTTTCCAACGAGGCATAACACTATGGGCTTTTGATGAGCCTCCTTTAAAAAATGCATTTTTCTGATGAGACATTAGGGGCTTCCCCCGTCTTTTCTGTAGGGAGATAGAACAAAATGTCAATAACAAAAGTTATGCGCAATGAATCCCACTATCCTTATTTGTACCATATAATATACCTGAATAGGAAACATTTCTGAGAAAAATTCTATAAAGATTGCGCCCCCTAGCGGCCGAGTTACGAACTTGAAAACTATTTTCAGCGATTTCTCTTGGTGGATTTATTGATCAAAATTTTTTTCCCGAAGTTCTAAAACTATACTTTACCTTATATCGTACCTAGCCGCTCTTAGTGGGACACTCTGTATAATGTGCGAGGTCTATCTTCTCAATCGAAGTATATATAGAATTTTTTACTACTGACGTTGATATATTGCCATATTTGATTTGATTAAATTTCGATATTACCTAGTAATTTTGTACTTTTTTTTCAAATATTCTGAAATATCAATAGTGATTTAGAGATGAAAATGTGTATCCCCCCTGAACTTAGAGATGCAGCAGTTAGTGTAAGTAGTGATTGTCAGAAAAATTGAAGAGATGGTACAAGAATGGATATATGTACTCAATTAAAAATATGGTGTGGAAAAAGAAAGCTGTTAAAATAACAGAAAATGTTTCATTGGAATATTTCAAAGAATAAACTGATGCGAGCAAATTATTCCATGTTAAAAGCCACCCCTACAATAAAAGAAAATATTGACATTTCAAAATTTTTTAAACTCAAAAAATCAACAGAAAAATAATGGTTATAAACACAAAAAAATCACGTGTATTTGCAAAAAAGGAAATTGACAAATTTATATTTGAAGCTCTTGATGATGTGTATCTATTAAAAAAAGGTACATTTCATTATTAATTTGTGTTTATCTTTTTACAAGAACTATAAGTATTCTAGACTATTGTGGTAATTGGGGTGCATGTGCTTGCAGAACAGATGAACTGTGCAGTAGATATGGTTATTGCTGATTTAGACATGAGAGATGATATTATTGTACCATTTGTACCTAATATTCCTAATTCAAGGAATGAAACATCTAGGAAGTTTGTTATTGTTGAGCCACAATGAATTAATGTTGTTAAAACATACCTAGCTAACAGGTCAACTAACATTACAAAACTTTTTATTGTACCGTAGAGGTAAACATATTAAAGAAAATATTGGGCGCAATACTATTAGTAAAGTACCGGAATGGCTCAATATCTGAAATTAGAAAATCCTGACTGTTATACTGATCATTTTCGGTAAAATTGGTCGTAAGTGGCGCCCTCTATGAGCAATGCTGAAATTACAACACGCATCTTATTCGCCGCCAAAAAAAAAATATAGTTTCACAAATTTTCAAGTTCCTAACCTACATATTTTCAGAATAATCGCAAAAAAACGATTTAAAATTTTAACTTTCAACACCCTGTATTTCCAAAACTATTAACTTTCGGATAAGGCATGTTTGCGCCAATCGTCGCCATTTTATGTGTAGTATATTCAGCTTTTGACTTTCCCATTGTTAATGAATCACCCTGTATAATTCACTACTATTGTGCACAGATTGTGCACAGGGTCAGCTTTAAAACTTAAAAAAAGGCGGAATAATGAAATTTAAGAAAAAACATTAACTTTTCCGATTTTTTTGGATTTCCTTTGTTTCTATTTATCCAATCGGATCGATCGACCTCTCATTTTATTCGGATTTCGATTCTCTACAAATTATCTCTTTATAGCATTCAGACTGCTTCGTTTTATAAGCAAAAATCTTAAAAAATGCGTTTCTTTGCATAATAGTTATTTATGATACAAGTGTTAAAAGTGGCATTTTATTTTGTGAGTGAAGATGCTTAAAAAACGAGCGTAGCGAGTTTTTTAATTTCACGAACAAAATAAAATCACTTTTAACACGTATATCATACACTATTTTTTCTACAAAACTGTTAAAAGTGCGCTTTTTAATTGTCATTTTTGATGTTAAAAATGTCATTTTTTGACACGCGTGTTAAAAGTAAGTTACTTTTAACACTAGTGTTAAAAGTGGGCTTTTTAATTGTCATTTTTGATGTTAAAAATGTCATTTTTTGACACGCGTGTTAAAAGTAAGTTACTTTTAACACTAGTGTTAAAAGTACTGGTTGTTACGAAAATTTTGGTTCATAAACATTGCGATCTGTGTGGTATTTTTTGATTTCTTATTTTTATTGAGTTTAAAGTTCTTCCGATTGTTTTGTAGAAAAAAATGTTTAATGGTAAATTGGAGTAGGAAACATATAAGCATATATCTACAGACTACAGACTGTCTTTTATATGAAGGCACAGTCCATTTGCTACTAGTATTTTGGTCACAAACAAAACCTCTATATATTGGCCTTGTCAAAGATGATGTTATAATTTATTTAATGATTTCACATCTGTATAAATTACTTTTTATTTTAGATAATTATTAATTGCTGGGTTATTTCTATGGTATATACAGGGTGTCCTTAATCGCCACGGTAGCGCAGTCGGTCGAGAGTGCGGTGACAAGCATTTCTCGGCTAGGCTTCCTACTCTGGTCTGGGTTCGATTCCCGGTGTCGGCACTGGCAATGTCGATGGATAATGGGTGTTTGTCCGCGTTTTTTCAAGTGTAGCCCCCTTCCGCACAAGCCTTTGGCTTTTGGAAGTACAATAAAAAATGCTGGAGATAATAGTAACAAAAGTTGTGATTATTTAAATTTAATAAAACTTATTATAAAAACTGTTCAAAATGACCACCATTGTTTCTACAACAAAGGTTAATTTGGCGAAGAAATTTAACACGTTGACTGCGAGATAATCTCAACGTACTTTGTCCGTGACTGCGATACATATCTTCGGGGATATGTAACAAAACTTCTTCTGTGTGCGGTACATATCCCTGGGGATATATATTCGCAAAGAGTTTTGAAACGAAAATAATAGAAAAATCATTTCTAAAAAGTACAGATTCTGCAACTTCCACAAGATACAGTAAAAATGTGATTATTGAGATTCGCATATATTTTATAATGAGTACATACCCCCCGAAGTATGTACCGCAGTCAACGTATTAAAGGAAATACTTCGCAATTCTTAAGGGCTATTTTTTAAAACATTTAGTGCATTTTGGATATGCCTCCACAACTCAGTCCAGTGTTAGATGTGGAATCATGCACTGTTGTTATCAGAGTGCCCTAAAGATAATAGTCACAAGGTGTTAAATCTGGTGAACGTACAGGCCAGTTAACAGGAAATTATCTCTTCTACCGATCCATCGATGAGGGGATCTTTGGTTCAGATACCAACAGACATTTACAGTGAAATGTGGTGAAACGCTATCATGCATAAACCACATGTTAGCTCTGAGTAATAATGGCACATCTTGCAATAACTCGGGTTTTGCAAAAATTCTAAATAAAATTCCCCATTTAGTCTATTGGGTTGAATAACGGGGCCAATAATAATGCTATCCCAAACAAGATTAAACTGAAATTACAGTCAGTCTACAAAATTAGAGCCTAAAAACACTTTGTTAAGTATTGTAATATGGGTGGCAAGATAATGTATACATTTAAAAAATATTTTTTTGTACCCATTTAATCAAAATTCTATAAGAGGCATAAAAACTTCCAAATGGTATCACCTATCAAATATAATATAGCATTGAATATAGGTGAATTAGCATAAATCTGCCTATTTTGAGTCCACGGATCTGTGGTCTTCCGTTGTACATGTTATTCTGGGACACCCTGGATGGCTTCATGTATTCAATAGGGAAACTTTTAGAATTAATTTAAATTATCTTTAAACTAAAAATATGTCTTGTAGAGAAAAACTAAATTTTGTGCCACCTTTGACGCCTATTTTTTTTTATTTGAAATTTATTAGATAGGTATTTCGTGGTTGAACAGATATTGAAAGCCTCATCTTATCATATTTAGTCGATATTTTTCTATATTCAAGTATGCTGTAAGTGGTATTTGAAAAAAGGTTAAAGAACAAAATGGTACAATTTAGACCCTATATATTTATTTATTAAAGTTGACCTAAAATTCAACTAGGATATTCGAAAATAATTTTAAAATGTAAAGAAGTTGATTTTGTGAAATTTTTATTTGAAACGTGTTATTGATATGTCTTGAACTATGGAAGAATCTGTCTCACGAGGACACCCTAAATAATTAAAATGGCATTAATATGTAAATTAACTTTTCTAGGAAACGTAATAAATGATACTATGATCTAACCTATGAGCAAAATTTAAATATGTATTATTAAGCCTTTGAGTAGGCAGCGAACAATACATAAAGATACACTACATATATTTTTTGGCACCATTTCTTCAGGCTAACAAATGTTTTTTCTTACTCCAGGGCCAGGACCATTGTCATGATAACCATATTTAGCAACATTAGAGATTTTTTGAATGTGCTACTATAATTATTGTTTGTATAATTTGTTAGGTCCTTGCTTTGGTGCTCGGTAAGACTTTTATATATTTTTTATTGTACTGCAATCACCTAAGAGCCCTATTAGTTTTCATTGTAGTTCATGGAAGCTCTTTTCCAATAAGCTCACCCCCCAATTATCTTGTCTCAGTAAACTGCAGAAGCGAAGTGTGGCATTTTTTGTACTGAAGGAACTAGCTGTCTGTCTTGGCTCAACTATGTATGCTATGCCTACCTTTCAGTGAATTAATAATTTGCAGGTTGTATAAAGGAGATATATCATAATTTAGCAAAATATTTATTTTAAAGACAATTTGCATTAACATAAATATATAATAAATACATTAAATAAAATATGTGACAAACATTATCAACAAGGGAAATAAGTACTTCCAACACATATTTTTACTAATCTTATATATTAAAGGCAAGATACTTACATAAGATATATAAAATGTACACACAATTATAAATTTCAGAAAAAAATTTGAGAAATTTTTAACCATCAATAAAATGTATATATTTTATATATTTTATTTTTTCTGCATGTGCACAGAATACATATATAAGTGAAATAGTAATATATAATAAAAAAAACTTAGGACTAAGAAAATCTTTGGATTTAATTTCGACAAATTTTAAAGGCATCTGCCGCAAAAATTACTTATTAAAGCAAATTACCGGATATACAAATTGGGCCATTTATTAAATGTGTTAAAACTGATTATGTACTTATAAAAAAAATATATGATGTAACGTATATATTGCCTTAATTACAACAGCTTAGTTCAGAATTTATTTTTACCTAAATATGTTTTGAGCAGAATTATATTTTATTTCGGGACTTTTGAATAATTGAATTCCTGAAAGAAAATTTTGATTGTCTACTAATGCAGTAGGTCTATATTTAGTTTTGAAACACTATTTATTTATAGAAGAAGCCCCTTTGTTATTAACAGTCTGCTATACCTATTTTGCTATAAATAATATAAAGAACCAAATTACCAGTATAATGGAAATATTTGAGATATGCAATTATTTTATTAACTTTATATATTGCTATAAGTTTTTAAAAAGTCTTCTGTTCTACGTTTACTTTTAGAAATTCCGCAAGAATTGGTGCTTTAAAATCTAGTTTTGTTATCTAAATAATTATTCCTTGACATCACCTACGTAAGTCTGCTGTACATATCATCTAGTTGCGGCTTAAAGTAAGCTTTAAGTTGTGGACGTTTCGATTTCATTGTTGGAGTCAAAAGGCCATTCTGAATACTGAAGTTGTCTGGATGTAAGTATATATCTTTAACCTGAAACACAATTATGTAAGTTAAGTCTAATTTTATTTTTCTCAAATTGCAACGTCTTCACCTAGGTACATAACCTTTTCGTTAATAAAACATTTTTAGAATTAGAATATTTTGTTCATATATAATATTTCTGCAGGTTAGATATACGAGGTGCTATAAAAAAGTGGGTTAAGCCGTTAACCACGAATTCTTCGGGTGTAAATAAGTACTTTTTTTTCAAAAACCAAATTTTATTATTCTCATATGTTTCTATTATATTTTAAAGGTATTAATTAATCTAATTCAAACAAATTAAAAAAATTATTAAGACAAATTCTTATCAGGCTTGATGTAAAAAGTGTTTCATATTTTTTACGTAATTAAGCTTTGTCAAAAGTGATAGCAAGAATACAGGACATTTCTTTGAATGATAGCATTATTTAACGATTTCAATACATCAGGAATGAGTTTTTGTATTCATTTTGGATAATTATTTGTTATTACTGTTTACTAAGTATTAGCATTCCAATCCAATACGAAGTACGTGCATTTCTTTTTTTTTTAGAGTCCTCCATACAGCTTGCTGCTCTGACCCGCCCCTAGCAAAAATCCTAGCTATGCGCATGTTTCTATAACTAAATATCTGGTATCGTAGAACATTTTCTGATTTTACTTGAAAATTATTTTTTTGAATTTGTTTGATTTAGTTTAATACCTTTAAATAGAGTTAAGTAGAAATGGAGGTCTCTTAAGCCATTTTCATTTAGGCACCACTTTTTCAAATTACAGGATGTTAAAGTTAATATTAAATAACACCAAAAAAATTGAAGCTTGAATGAAAGAAAGTGGATTGTATAGTTGGGCTGTGCTGTGCACATTCATGTTGTGCGGACGATGGTTAGTAATTATTGTGTATGATGAATGAAGAAGAGACAGACATATCGTCGTTTCCTGCAACTTTTGCTACCGTCCTCTGTGCTGTCACCTGTCAACCTGTCAGATTAGTATTTTGTGCAGTAGTTGGTAGATTTTCGTGCATTATCTCAGGTCTCAAAAATATATATTTCTTATCTAAACTGTCACAACAAATCAGCCACTTGAAAATCATTTTCTGACTATCATGCACATATCAAAAGAACTATAATAATTGAAGTTATGTCTGTTCTGTCAAAGATTCTTTATTAATTTTCAAATAAATTTTCAATACAATTTTAAAGTGTTGTTATGATGCAAAAAATTACAAAACAAATTTTTATTATACAAATGTGAATAATTATTATTTCTTAAAAGAACAGTAATTTATGAAGACATTTAGTCATTTGAATTCGTTTTATAACTTAGTTTGTACAATTATGCTTAATGACGTGTATGTAAAAAATTGCCGGCCCAACTATAAGTAGCCATTGTGCAGTAGCGTTGTTCTTTTTCAGATCAAGTGTTTAAATCTTTTTTCTCTGCCAGTTTACAAATTATTTTTTTTATTAAAATTCTACAAACCATATGTTAATATAAAAGTTTTTAAAATCAACGAAATTATTTCATTTTTTTACAGGTATTGTAAATGAAGACTACATGAAAAAAACGCCGAAAGTCAATTTTAACGGAATAATAAGGATATTAGTATCAAAAAAATGTGTGTAAAAAAGTAGAAAAATCATAGGGATACTTTTACCGTTTACTGATAAATAATAATTACCCTTTGACAAAAATTATGAATTAAATTTGAATTCCGTTTTAAACTTCAAAATTAGTGACTTTCATCGTTTTTGCCGTGTGGTTTTCAAATATAACAGCATGTATGTTTTTAAATTTAACAGGAAAAACTTACTTGTTCGAATGATCTCAGTCCAGCTTCTTTTCCCCAAGAGATCATATCATCCATAATGAGTTGTTTAACTTCAGCATTATTACAAAGGACACTAAAAGTACCTGGAATTCCATATTCTTGTGCCCAACATTTGATAACATCTACATCGGGAACTACTATCGCTATAATGCATGACTAAAAAATTAAAAAGTCAGTTTATATGTGAAACACATACTTATTATGTTAACAAATAATGTATTTTAAATATGAAAGATGTAGCTTACTTTCAATGATTCTCCATGCACGAAAACTTGACTGACATATTGAGACCGAATGTAGACATTTTCAATTTTCTCTGGTACAATGTATTCACCTTGGGACAACTTAAATATATGCTTTTTTCTGTCAATAATTTTTAGCGTACCATTCTAAAAGAAATTGCAATAAATTACTAAATATACCTGTAATAAGGATTTAGGGATGTCTGTCCCTAGCTGGTTAATTTTCATTTTGTAAGCATAATTAAATTGAAAAGACAATAATTAATAAGCTCTCTATTCTCAAAATTAATATGAAATTGTTAAATCCTGAGCCTAATGAGCAAAGGTACAAGTGAGTACTTGTACAGTGTACAAATTAATGAAATATATGTTGTGTAGAAAACTATATCAGAAATGCGAAAGAACACACCTCCTATTTTTTATTTTTAATATTTGATGATGACACTATATTTAACAATTATTCGAGAATTTCTGCATAGGTTTTGTGTAATGAAAGGCATTAGAAATATTTAAAATTTATTCCACTGTTAAAAAAATAATGATAGATCTTTTTATTAAGTATGTATACCAAGTCAAATTAAAATCTTAAAACTTACAGACATCCACGTTCCAACATCTCCTGTATGGTGCCAACCTTGTTCATCGATGACCTCTTCCGTCTTTTCAGGATCCTTATAGTAACCTTGGAAAACGTTAGTTCCTTTAACACACACTTCCCCTTGATTATTTTTGGCCCAATATTCCATTTCAGGCACGTCGACAAGCTTGACACAACAGCAAGCAACTGGAGGTCCTACATGACCAGGGACATGATCTCCTTGAATAGTCAAAGTAATGGGCGCCGTGCACTCTGTTTGGCCATATCCTTCTACAACCTAGGACATTCCGTTTCGTTAAGTTTTTCAATAAATAAGTATTACAGCCGATAACATACTTGTAATAGTATTTAAATCACATTTGCAAATTCACAGACCCCAAAAAGTGGGAGACTTATATGAAATTTCATAACTACAACTAAGAAAAAACAATTTCAACTATCCCTCCCTAAACTAAAATATGACTTTTACGATACTAGAAACTGCTTTAAATGTGCATTTTTCTGTTTATAACAGCTTATAGGAAATTTTCTAAATGGTATAAGAATATTGTTAGGAAGAAGTGGTACTTTATTTTGTAAGTGATATTGATTGTCGCCTTGATAAAATGGCTTTATATTCCGTGACTGTTGTGTGTATATAGAGGCTATAAATATGTATGTGAAAATATTCTGATGACTTAAATAAAAGTCTTTTACTCTTGTAATATGGGTTATACAAATAAATGTTTTCATATCCTTTATAAAATAACTACATGAGCTAGATTTTGTTTTTTATTTCTGATAGCAAAAGAAATTGTAAGAGTAGATATTTTTCAAATGTTTATTCACTAAATGAAACTTACCAAACAGCCTAAAGCACATCTGACGAATGTTAGTACGTTTTCTGCCAATGGTGCAGATCCTACCAGCATTAATCTCAATTTTCCTCCCATTCCTTCTTGGACTTTTCTAAATACCACCAAGTCCCAGAAACTGTTATTTCTTATGATACCTCTAAAATGATTTTAAAGTTTAGAATTACTCTATGCCAAGATTTTCTATTTATATGTTTAACTGTTTTAGAGATATCTATATTAACAGTTGAAAATTGAATTTTTTTGTTCCTACATATGAAAAATGGATAGAGTTAGAGAAATGTTTTATTTCTTTTTTCTTCAAAATTAATGTATTTAAAGTTATTTTGCAGAATTAATGAAATTACCGTGATGTGACAATTTACAAACACCATCGATGTTATGGAAATTTTGATCTACGCCTTAAAAAAAAAGGGCCCCACTGCGCTTTTACATAATGTAGGTAGCTGTATATTTGTTCAAATTTTTAAAATGTTGACATAGTTAATACAAGTTTCTATTTAGTTTTTTTTTTCATTATCAGTAAAAATAAAAAATCTTTCCAATGATTTCATCTTCTCTATTTAATTAAATTTTAAGCGTTTTATTATTTTGTTTTTTTATTACATAATCGAATATAAATATCTAGATAGTGTTTACAGATTATTATAGGTACCTATTTGAAAAATAATAAATAATAATGTAATTTTTTTTGCATTTAATAACTAAGGTAAGCAAAATCAATTCGAGCCCTGAGGGTAGGATGCACTTAAACTTTAAATGGCACCCTCTGATGAGGGGCAGAGACGAACTGTATTTTATCAAATATTAAAATATTCAGTCATAGGTGGCTCATGTCATTTGTTTAAAATAAAACATGTAAACAGATGACACATATATTACTTTTCCAAAAGTTACAGATTTATCAGCTTTCATCTTTCAATTTACCTATACTCCGCGGTCGAAATTATAGAGAGTGATTCATCGCTAGCTTTTGGACTAGTAAGGGGGATGAAGCTTGTCGGGAACGAAAATCCATTGGCATGTCTGCGTAAAAGGCAACAAGATATAGAAAATAATGAAAAAAGATAATAAAACATAACATCCAATATTTTTTTACGGTTTGCTATAACAGGCACTTTGATCCATTTTAATTATTACAGCATTTTATAACGTCCCAATTGTGTTTTTTTAATTTATAAATTTATTATAGCCATGGAATTAGACCCCTCGTCTACGCTTATGCTATGACGTTTCTCAGGACGGGTTAAATCAAGTCCGTTTACACCCACTAAAAAAGCATTTCCCTATACCCTACCAAGTGCAAAAGACAGAGATAGAATATAGATCGACGTTCACTGTAACTCGGTCTCTAGACGATTATAGATTCTATCGATGTGCGTAGCGAGCGGCACAAAGATAAATAATATTGAACCGTATAAAAATCATTTTATATTTTATACACATTATGGTAATAGTGTTTTTATATTATGTCTTAGTCACTCTCTATAATTTCGACCGTGAAGTATATACTAGTTATAAGATTTACCATTGTACAATTTTTTTTTCTGTAGTTGATCATGTGGTGTGAATAAAGCCATTATAACAATATTTTAAAAGAATATTTTGTCTCAGTGTGATTTAAATAAAATAACAGATTTTCCTGTTCCATCATACCTACATTGCATATTGAAGTCGACATGTCTCGAAAACAAGTAAATATTGGGAAAAACTTTATATTACAAAAATTACTCAAAATTTAACGATGTTTCAGATGGACCACATTTCCACCATCCAGGAATCAACAAATTTTTTAGTATTGCTATGCCATCTATACAGAAAGATTTAAACTATCAATTTTAACTGCAATTTGAAGCTATTCGAGGGACCTAACAACCCCAGTTTCATACATTTCTTCATTTCGGAGATATTGGCACACTCTTTATATATACATATAGTACTCACCTTTTTATTTCTTTTTCTTTTGCACTAATGGCCATGTTGTACAGCATTTTCTTGACACAACTTCCATTGATTTCAGCTTGCACTTTATCATATATCCTGTTAAGAAGCCTAGGAACAGCTGGAGTTACTGTTGGTTTTAAGGCTTTCATGTCATCAGAAAGCCTCCTTATTTCGCCCAGATAAAAGCCAACCCCTCCACCCACGGAGTACATGGCATTCTGAAAAGATAAGTTTTTTATTTTTCAAGAAAAAAGTTGAATATTTTGTTTCACGCTACTGAATAATCAGCGACACTTTTTAATTCTCTAGAAGAAAATGTCTAATACTGTTACAACTTTTTTGCTCCTTCACTTCACTTTGTGATTTAAACTCATATCCAACTGTGGTACTTACTATTAAGATTATTTTTAAATCACCCTTGTAATAAATCATGTTGTTAGAAAGAGATCGAGGAAAAAAAACAAAAAAATTTAAAGATTGGGTTTGTCTTTAAAAATGTGAACAAATATTTAAAAACATGTTCTTAATCATGTGAAATACACTGGATATACCGATACTACAGAAGTAAAAACATATTTATGTCCCAAGTTATACTGGATAAGATACCTATGCTTTGATTTTTTTTTCATAAAGAAATCTCATAGTTCAGCAAAATAATGATTGCAGTTGGCCAACTTACATTTAATTAAAATAACATACGATTTCTTATTATTTTTTATTATTAAGTCACCACTGTCGTGAAACAAAACAAATACAACAAAACAAAATAATTGAAATACTAGATTATTTTTAACACAGTAATATTAATGTTTTATTCTCAAATTTCTCAGCCAATATTAACACGTTGGAAAATAAAATTTTATTAGTATTTTATGACATCAATCAGCATTACATGTATCTAATAGTTATTTATGTAAATAGTGCTAAAACTTAAGTATTTTTGGTACACTGCAATTGTCACATGAAGGTTGAGTTTGACAACACTTTTTCATGAGTTACGTGAAATATTTTCTCTACAATCGCCTTTTAATAGTTATTGCACTAAGAAAATAATTCATTTTGTCCATACGTGAACGTGAAGTAGTATAAAATAACACAGAAATAAGTGCCAAAATGTTAAATGCACATTTAACACATCAAAAGCAATAAGTTATGATAAGCAATTTTTTTAAAAACTTGGTTTCTAAGATATTTTCAAATTTTTAAATTTTTAAATCGGAACGATTAGTTAATATTAAACAAAAAGAAGTACCTATAAACAAATGGGAACTAATTAGTGAAATTATTTAATATTTAAGGTAACAAAAAAACTGTAAGATCATCATCATTCCATAAAATGTTGGCATACATTTCTTTAATCCATGGGCAGCCCGTTAGCGTTATTTAAAGGGTACAAAATATTGGACAAAAATTTGAGTTATCGAAAAAAAATAGATGAAAGTTGTTTGAGTGTAATTTTTTGCAGTCAGAATAATTTAATCCATAATAATTAATAATTGAAGTGTGATTTATTGCATGATTGTAGGATAAACTAAATATGAAATGTACCTAAGCGTCAGAGGAGGATAGTATTACTTACTTCACAGCACCTCTCCAACATATGAGCCAAAGGCAAGAATGATATCATGACATCAGTACTTTTCAATTTGTGATCCCCAAATTGTAAAATGACGGCACTCGTAGAGGCCACTATATTTTCATGAGTCAGCATAACTCCTTTTGGATTCCCGGTCGTTCCACTTGTATAACATATTGTTGCAAGATCTGAGGGTTTTGGAGGCTAAATATACACAATATTATTATATTGATCGCAAGAAGTTTTTACTGAGAAAATGTAATTATTCAATATCTACTCTTATGGATAATCAACATTTATAAGGAGCGTTCAAATAAAAACGTGGTCAAGTTGGTTCTGAAAATTTGGACGTAGGGCGTAGCGTATAGCAAATGAACTTAAACGTCATCTGTCAAAGCACTATATCGCCACTATCAATTTGAATATTTTCGTTTTAAAAAGCGTTTAAAATGGTGTTTTCTCAAGAACAAAAAGTGTTTATCATAGAGTCCTACTTTAGAAATGGACGCAAGATTGATGGAATATGGAAGTATTCTATTGAGGAATGTTTCATAGAATTTCAAAATCAATTTCCCGGCGTTGTTGAGTACAAAATTTTTCAAAGTGCAGTTCAGCGTTGTGTTAATGTTTTTCGTGAAACGGGCAGTGTAACAAGAAAAGAAGGAAGCGGCCGACCTAAAAAGCGGACTGAAGAATTAAAAGAAAATGTCCAACAAATAATGGAAAATGCGCCAAGAACTTCTGTACGTGTTTTATCACAAATGGTGGGAGTATCAGTCGGTACCTGCCACACAGTGTTAAAAAAAGATTTGCGTTTGTTCTCCTATCGTTTAACTTGTCAGCAAGAACTTCATGAAGTTGATTTTCCGCGACGGGCTGTATTTTGTGAATGGTTTTTAAACAGCTACGGTGAACTTCATAATATCACCTTTTTTTCTGATGAAGCCTGGTTTCATTTAAGTGTTATAACAAGGAGGGGGGCACTTTCCGCAGCTCCTTTAATTGTTTGTTATTGTTATCACGATTATTCTTTAAAATAAAGTTATATAGTCATTAACGTTATTGAAACTGACAGCTGCTATACAGCTCGTTGAGAAATGAGGTTAAGTTGGTCGCTATAAGCTACGCCCTACGTCCAATGTGTCAGAGCCAACTTCGACCACGTTTTTATTTGAACGCTCGTTACATCGAAAACAACATTTATATTGTCATTGATAAATTCTAGAATAAATCAAATATAAATGGGATTTTTATAACTTTAATAAGTAAGGTAAAATGAAAATATGAAATTTATATATTTATTTTTATATCTATTTTTTTTATATGGAAATAGACTTGAGATCTTCAAAATATATTCCTACGGTTCTTTTAGTGGTCCAAATAATGACAGTTACATATATCGTACTTACTACTTCTGGGTGGCTTTTCTTGGAACCTAGCGACTCTACATCAGAAAATCTAACAATTTCTACTCCCATATTTTTTGCCTTTTGCTTAGTTGAGACTCTAAGGTCTTTGATGACTATTAATTTCTTTAAACATCTAGGAGACTTTTCTAGCATCAAATTGCATTTATTGTCGTCTTCACATACCACTACGGTTATTTCAGCTAGAAAAAAATTGATAGAAATAATTATTTAATCCTAATTAAAATTTAAAAAATAAATATTTTAATATTTATTTAAATTTAAATATTTAAATCAAATGGATTTAGTGCATTTTACGTAATAATCATGATTTTGATAAAGTAAATAAAGTAAGCAAGAGAAATCCCCACTATTTAGATGACAATTTTTTTTTGATAATCGATAAAATAATGCCACGTTATGCATTTATTTTTGTTTTACTCAATTATTTGCTTCTACTAATCATCCAGAATCTAGTATCCATTTTGCTTCTAAACAAAGCTGTTTAAATTTAACCAACTGAGAATATAGAGGGTGATTTATTAGAACTTGAATATGTCAATGTAAAATTTTAGAGAATTTTGAGTTCATACCTTCTCTTGATTATCGCTCGAGCACTGAAGAACTATCTGTGCGGAAATATGCCAACTGCCAAAGGTACAAACATTTACAAGGGCAGGTAAAATGCAGCATTATATCGAAGGTCTATGGCATACCTAAAGTACTGACTTACTAGCTTGATCCACTGTTGGGAACCGTTACGTAATACTATTGCAAAATGGGTTGCTAGATATTTCTTTGAATGATTGTAGTGATTGTCTTATTAGCTGTAGTGATGGTCTTATTACTTATCTTTGTATATAAGATTTATTTATTTTTATCAGATCAGCTAGGGTCTGTGGTAGCTAAGGAAAATTATTGACAAAAAAACAAGATTTTGTATTAGCAGAAAAATAAAACATAAAAATATTTTGGAGCCTCATCCCTTTCGAATTCATTTATATCAGCAAGAATTTAAAATATATTATTTATGTTGCGATAAAAGTACATCGTAAACATAAAATTGGTGACCCCGACGTGATACTTCCAGCCTGCCCGACGGGATCCATTCAGCTTGCCCGTCGTGTTCCGTTCAACCTGCCTCATATAATACATCCGACGTGATACATTCCACGTGGCCGAAGAGGAACGCCAAGAGGAACCTCACCAGAAGCAAAACGCCCGACAAAGAGGAACACGAAATCATCATCGGTTTTCAGGACAAACAAAAGCAGTTTGAAAATAGCAAAGAAGAAATTCAAGATTGCAGCAATTTAAAAATAAAAATATATATAGTTTGAATCGACCAACGGTAAGACACTTACTCAGTTACTCTCTCCCTACATTATCAGTAACATAAAATTTTATATTTCGATATAATAATTGCTAAATGACTTCAAATTCAATTCAGAATAATACTATTGAAAATGACAATGACATTAACAATAGTAATTAAATATTTTCTTTCAAATTGCCACCATTTTGGATTTCAAAGCCAGAAATTTGGTTTACGCAAATGGAGGCACAATTAAATTTACAAAAAATTACAGGCGACAAAACAAAATTCAATTATGTAATATCTAGTTTACCATTAGAAGTAGTAACTAATGTATATGATATTATAGCTAAGCCACCGCAACAAAATTTATATCAAACCATTAAAGATATAATTATTAACAGATTAACAGCGAGTGAAGAAAAACGTTTAGATGAACTTCTCAGTGAATCAGAATTGGGCGATAGGAAGCCATCAGAGTTTTTCAGAGACAGGATGAACGTTGTAGGAGGTTCACAAGTCGTCAGCCAAAATCTTCTATTAAAACTGTGGAAAAGGCGTTTACCGAAACCAGTTTTAGTTGCAATTACAGCATCGGGTAAGGAAAGTGTCAATGAAATTGTAGATTTAGCCGACAAAATTTGGGAAAGTTATCCATTACGAAATTATAAATAAGGTTGTCCATAAAACAGATAATCTAATTTCTAATATTTTACAAACATTGTCACAAAAACAATCAATATTAGAAAATCAAGTCTCAGCTTTACAAAACCGATTTTCTTTATTTAATAAGGTCTCAATACCCAACACATATACTTGTAATTTATGCAAATTTAGGCATAGATCTCGCACTAAATCACCTAATAGATTTCATAAGTCAAATTCAAATGATTTACTATGTTATTTCCACCACAAATTTAAAAAAGACACTAGAAAATGTCAGGGATCATGTTGTTTACTGTATGACACCTTAGCCTCACATACAAAAAAAAACGAATCGTCAACATAATGATTACATTATTTAACAATTTCAATATGTCAGGTAAGTGTTTCTAACTATATTAATTGTATTTGATTTTAGTTTTAATTTTGGATAGTTATTTATTACTAGCTATTTACTATAAAGTATGTATATAAGATGTATATAAGTACATATACATATATATGTGTATGTATATAAGATATTTACTATATTGATGGTGTAGTATAATTCAATGCTAGCTGGGGCATGTTGACCATAGAGCAGTTGCTTCTTGCATTATCAACACTTAGGAAACTTCTCTGTGAGAGTACATATAATTTGCTATAACTTCGCAGTCGAAATTATAGATGCACACTGTCTATTGCACTTATAAATCTTATAATACTTATAGGGAAATGCTTTTTTTAGTGGGTGTAAACGGACGTACGTAGTACTTGATTCAACCGTCGTTAGAAATGCCACAGAATAAGCGTACACGCGGGGCGCCAATTCCGTGGCTATAATTTATAAATTAAAAAAATACAATCGGAAAATTTTAAAATGTAATAATAATTAAAATGGATCAAAGTGCCGGTTGTAAGAAACGGTTTGTTGGCCATAAACGCCCCTAGGTAAAGAATATGTAAGATTTACTTAACTAGGGAATGAATAAGATCAGTGAAAAATGAAAATCAAAAGGGTTACTTAGTGAAAATTATTTTTTCGCTAATGTTAAGAGATCCCTAAGACAGTCAGTTTAATGTTTAATGTGGCTAACTTTAAAACACATACACATACATAACTTTTTACACGTCAATCATGTAGGAACCTAAGTATAAAAAAATAATACTTGTTAAATCTTATTTAACGTTGTATCTTAGGTGTTAGGCCTACTTTTAGAAAACAGATAAAACAATTACAGTATATTAAAATTAACACTAAGAAGAAAAAAAAAAGAAACAAAAACGTTATACACATTGCACCTAAGTGAATTAACACTTGTATTGTGTTAGTCAGTGGAAGCAAACATAAATTTTTTGAAAAAGTGACAGGTTACATATTTCCTCACTGTTTGTATATGAGCTCATTAGGCTACACGGGTATAAATCTGTGACCGCCGACTCTAAACTCCAGTATTTAGTACCAGTTTGTAAGGGTATAAGCTACGCCTCTTAGATAGGCCCTCTCCTACTTTAGCACTGGTCTTCACTCCTGCTAAGTGCTAAGTTTTAATTCGGCACCTCTATCTTTACTATGGCTTTGCAAGGCAGAGACTATCCCAGTCTTGTCATGTTTACCTTTGATGTTGGTGATTAAGTCAGGCAGAGACCGTCTCTACCCCCTGTAGTCAGTAACAGGTGAAAATGCTCCTGATTCCATCGTCTGTACACATTAGGTGCTCCTATCAGTTCATTTAAGTCTCATATAAGTGAGAAATAATTGGTTTGATTTTATATTAAATACGATAGATCTTGAGTTGAATACAAATTAGTTTATTTTACGTGTGTACTTCATTGAACCCCAGGCTACTCCACCGTGTAATATGGATACGATAAATATTTTTCACCTCAAAGGCAAAGGCGTTACAACGTGAAAATCACCTTCACCTGTTCTTATTATTGTACTGAATAAGTTTAGAACCTGAAGGATTATATGCTTCACGAATTTAATCTCCTGGCAATCCTACTTTGAACACTAAAATAATAATTGAATCGAACAGTACTCTTAGATTTTCTTAAAGTTACAGTGCTATTAAGTTTAAAAAATGAAATGATTGAATGAAATCAAAATTTAAATAGATATTGAAAAATAAAAGAAACATCTGACTGTATCCATAAGTTGATTATGAAAAAAATGTGTTCCAAATATCAGTGTAAACTACCTCTACTGTTTTGCAAGTTTCGTTTGAAAGTTTTTGATCACGATGTGACAATGTAAGCATAGAAATTATTCCATAAAAATGATATGGGTCCCACGCTTTATTGTAACTTTAATTTTTTGTAATAACAACCGAAAGAATCAATCAATCAATCTTGTCCGAGATAATCAGTAAGTATTTCATATTTAACGAACTTTTCAAAGCATTCAGCATTCACATAAGTAATTTGTACCTTGTTTAATAATGAAGGCACATGCGTCAGGACCAAGGGTGTCGTACAAAGGTACTAATACCATACTGTAGCAGTACGCGGCTTGTTCCGTAAGTATCCATTCTGGGCAATTCTGAGCATAGATTCCAATTATCGTAGTCGCGCCTGGAGGTAACCCTTGAGCCACAAGTCCCGATCCAAAGTTTTTAGCTCTCAGGAGAGCTTCATTATAGCTCAGCCACTGGTAAGGTTTAGCATATGATTCTCTCCATCCCAAACACGGTCCATTATCTGAAAAAAAAAACAATTTACTTGAAAAACGATACAAACCATATTTTATTTAATTCATTAAAAAATTACATTAGTATATTTATTTAAAAAAATAAAAAACGAGTAACAATTCCTAAGATCTTTACGAGAAGAAGTTAAGATTTGAACTGAATTTCATTTAAAATTTGGACTAAGTTAACTCCTGATCTCAGAATTAGGAGAATGTTAGATACCTAGTCCCGAGCAAATTCGATTTCCAATGAGTTTTTGAATCTGATCTAAAACGGTCTGCAAACCATCTAAACGAGGAAAGTTCCGGCAATACTAGTTGCCTATATTTAAGGACATCTAACCGGCCATCCATATGAAGCCAAATATGTTAAGTGGAAATCGAAATTTTTATGTCGGTTTCGGATATCTTCGATGAATCTGTCCCGGGTGCACCTAAGCGCTCTTAACGACAAGAGTCACAGTAGATGACTCTGACCAAGGCTGATGCTGGTTGCAGATCGACTCAGTTCTATACTTTGCGGAATCAGTTTGTCAAATACATTGAAAATTGACAGCATAAAGATACACCACCTCAAGAGATGGAAAATTTGGAGCCAAAAGTGAGATCCCAAGGTGGAGATCACTGCAAGACCACAGCATAGCCTCTATGAGGTAATATCGTTCGTCAACTCTGATATCTTGCAGTCCATTAACCGGGATGGATTTTCTGGTCAATGTGTATATACACGACCCTAGATCAAACCAGTTCCAAACTTTTCTGTCGCAAGATCCTAAGAGATAAAATCATTGATCAGGGGGGGATAATTAACCAGTACTCAGTTCAATTTGATGCTTTAATGCTCATTACAAGCTCAATTTAATACCAATTATTCAAAATAAACAAATTTCTGCCATTCAAAACATGAAATCCATCCTTTGAAATAATTGGAGTGGTTTTGCAAGAAATTTGACCGTTGAGTATTATCATTACTAAATTCTGTATGGAGATTTTGAATCGCCTTGGTAAGGAATCGAAATATCGACTACACGTTAGTAACATCTAAAAGAGTTACAGGTCATAAAAATTTAAGCAATCCCCAAAATAATGTTTTTCAAAATAATAACTGCACGTTATTTTAAAAAAGCTTAAAAAATATGTCTTAAAGAATATGCAGGGTGAATCAGTTTTTTGTAGACAAATTTTAACAGGAGATAGAACACATGTTTTAAAAAGAAAAGTTCCTATAAAAATATGTCGTAGAAGGCTTCGTTTCCGAGATACGGGGTGTTGAATATATTTTTTTTTTCTCGAATATTCATTATAACTTATAAACGAATGCTTAGATTTTTTTCATGTTTGGGAGATAATGCCCATTAATTAAGAGACATAAAAAAAGCGATAAAAATGTTCAAAAACTTGCACAGTGGCGGAGTGGAGGGGGTGCTGAACTCCTTTCTTAAACAGAACTTCTACGCCAATGACTAAAAAAAAAACTGTTATTTTCATTATCTACATATAGTTTTAAAAAAATGATGTCCATTCTTCTGTCTCGAAATTCCTGTGCGTTTCCGAGTTATTTTGATTTTTAGTGTTTGTTGTGGTACTAAATTAAGTAATTTATTTATTATCAATTATCGGCTAAATATTTAATTCTTTCAACGAAACCTACCTAAATATGGTTTGTTAAGGATTTTAAAAAGCCGAAATCTCTTATTCTTTATCTCTTTCCAATGTAGTCAAAATAAATATTTGTTATATGAAGCTATACTCAAATACAAGACTTTTATAAGTTGAAATCTGTTACA
>NW_019416428.1:263717-281646 GCF_000390285.2 Anoplophora glabripennis | reverse complement strand
TTACCTGTAGCCGGTAAAAGATGCAAGCGCCATCTAGTTGTACGCTCTACAACTATATACCTACCTACTCAATATTTGTTTTAGGTATTCTGCCGCCGCTAAATTTAAAATTACATAACAAATCTCACCCTACACAGATCACTCAGAAATTGATTTTGTAAAATAATTTTCACGTAGATAATTTTTTTTGTCACCATGAGAAAATAAGTACATTTGATAAAAAGCATTAAAATCACTCAAGCATTAAAGACACTTTTAAATGCTCTAATAGTCTTCCTACTTAAAATAAGAAATAATTTTGATACTGTAACTTTTTAAAATGTTTGTTGAAAAAATTTCAAATTTCAGTACATATTTTGAAAAAAAAAAGAGTGAAAATGATTATAGAGTTTCAGTGCTTTCTATATTGTATTAGCTTTCACGGTGAATAAAAAAATATTACAAGTAAATAATTTTACTAAACCAATCTTTGATTAATTCTTGTAATAGAGATTTATTATGCAACTTTAAATTTTTCGTTGTGTTGATATCCATAAAAAAACTACCTACCTCTGATCACGACAAACTTTCAGACATTTTTTATTAAAACAAACAAAAAAACAAAACATTTTATTATTAATAAAAAAATGTGATTATATGATCAGACATTATTATGTTATACAGTGAATGAAATGTCTAATAAAACACACTAAAAACACAAATAAAACACACCAACACTCGCCAAACCTAACCAACAATAAACATGAACAACATAAATTACATGAAATGATTCATAATTGCAATTGTCAAAATTGGTATTCTACAAAATCTTTGTGGCGACATCTATAGACTCTTTCTCCAACTTGTATATCCATCTCAAGTCACGTGGTTCCCAGTGTCCCCCATATTTTCAAGTATAAGTTCTCGGCCCCTGAGTAAAACAGCTCATTTGCAACGTTTCATTTACGTTTCGTGTTTAGTGGGTAGAATCCTTAACAAACCATATTTAGCGTAGGTTTCGTTGAAAGAAATAAATATTTACAGTGGCGGCTCGTGATATTGACAATAGGTGAAGCATATTCATTGATTAGCTAAAAAGAAAAAAAAGCGCCGCAGGCGAAAGTTTTCAAATTTTGAAGGTCAAACGGCTTTAAATGTATCTGGAAATTTATAGTTGCATCTGCAATATTACCGAATTCTTCATTTAGATTTTATAAAAAATAGAAACACAACTAAACACGGCATACAGAAAAGTTTTTTTAAATAAACACTTCCACACAACCACTTATTTTCCGAATGCCATTAATGTACGTTCGGAAGTTTCGGAATTTAGTCTTTTGACTTCCCCCCCTTTTTCAACATCGAGAGAATAAGGCACAGGTCTCTGGCAAATTAAAAAATCCTTTTTGTCCTCAATTTTTCATCTGGAAAATGGTGTTTCCAATAAAATACATACGGGATCATCCATAGAAAACATTTCTACAATTATTGAATTATTGATACAAAACAAATATTAACAAAGATCCGTTATAATCGTGCACTGCGCGCGCCATTATTCCATGGCTAGAAATTGGCTTCAATGATTTAGGACCAAGGGGGATTATCCCTCTTTATCCTGCGTCATCTCGTGTAGGCCTGGACAGCCTTCGTAGGTGGGTCCCATCCGTCGTCTACCCCGACCGCAAATGCGGCCGGTGTAGGCGCTTTGTGGGACCTTTTTTTGTCCTGGCTGGGCCCCGCCGGCTAGGGCCCTTTCTTCTGGCGCTCTTCGCTGTGTGTGCGTGTGCGTGCGGGCGTGCGTGCGTGCGTGTGTGTGTGTGTGTGTCCTGGCGGTCTCTGAAACAGAAAAGGTTAGCGGGCAGGGGGAGAAGCGTGCACTGGGCGACGTATCGCATAGAAAAAGGATATAATCCATTTTCTATGACGTATTGTATAAACTGTTAAAAGTAAAGGCGAGCGCGATGGCGATTGGCGATGCTGCTCAATTTCCGCGTCACTCGTTCCTCCACGCCGTAGTTACCCACATGTTGGCCGCCTCGTTGCCATGACAACCGCCGTAAACAACGCTACGAAGTGAAGCGAAATACAAACTGATTTCGATCAGCGTCATCTGCTTATGCTATACGTTGTATGGTACGAGGTTGACGTTCGCGCTCAGTGAAGGCAATGGTTTTTTAGAAGGCGGTCACCGCGTAACTATTCTGTTTATTTCTGCGTGTTAAAAATTAATAATTTTCAATATATAGAATTATACGTAAATTTTAAAATTTATGTAAAATTAAAAATAATTTTAAATTGCACAACCAAACGGAAATTTTAGGTGAAGCGGTGCGTCACTTGCGTCATCTGGCGAGCCGCCACTGAATTTTTAGCTGATAATAATTGATAATAAATAAATTAATTTAATACCACATCAAACACTAAAAATCAAAATAACTCGGAATCGCATAGGAATTTCGAAACAGAAGATGGGACATTATTTTTGTTAAACTGTATGTAGATAATGAAAATAACAGTTTAAAAAAAATAGTCATTGGCGTAGAAGTTCTGTTTAAGAAAGGGGTTGAGCACCTCTTTCACTCTGTCACTGTGCAAGTTTTTGAACATTCTTATCGCTTGTTTTATGCCCCTTAATTAATAGGCATTATCCCCGAAACACGAAAAAATCTAAGCATTCGTTTATAAGTTATAATGAATATTTGAGAAAAAAAAAATGCAATACCCTGTATCTCGGAAAGGAAGCCTTCTACGACATATGTTTATAGGGACTTTTCTTTTTAAAAACATGTGTTCTATCTCCTGTTAAAGTTTGTCTACAAAAAACTGACTCACTCGGTATATTGCTATTTAAAAAAACAGTCATCCTTGGAGGGTCGTGAGAGTCGTGAGCCTTAAGAAAATAATATATCATACTTTCTTTTCCTGACGAATACTACAACGTTTATTTGAAACTTTTTTTATATAACGAATAATTTCTAAGATATTAAGCTGTTTCCATTAAAATGAGACCAGTTAGTTTTCATGTTACATTAAAAGTGTAGAGTGTATGAGTTAACTGAATGAAACCTTTTAAATTAAACAATGTGACGTTATTTTGTCATATGATACAATTAGTTTTAATTAAAAATATGAAAGGTGCTATTTATTAATGTCAAAACAGTAAAAATGGAACAGAATATACAAGCAAGAAAATAGACTGGTTGATAAATGAGGAAAAATATTAACTTTGAAAAACAATGTTGACGCAAACCTAAAGATCTCTAGAGACAATACATTATCAACGCTTACAATGAATACCGTAAGACCAAAGATATATTTATTGAATATATTTAGGACCGGTACTTTACGTCTGGGTTAAAGCTGGATTAACTAATCAGGCGATTAGACTGATTATACTTTATAAAATAAATTAGTGTATGTACAGTCTAATCGCCTGGTCAGTTAATCAAGCTTTAACCGAGACTCAAAGTACCGGGCCTTAGTAAACTAAAATAAACATGATGGATGGAATAAAGCCTAATTAGAAAATTGTTGGGGCACTCTCTGATCTACTAAACCATAAAAGAGCAAATCAGTAAATAATGAAAAATAAAATACTGAACAAATTCGTACATTTCTCAATTTTTTTTCGCTGATACATATTTATTAAATACATTCATGTCACTTTATATCGTAAAACAAAATTTTTGAAGGTTATAGGTTCTAAAAAATTTTAAGAATAAAAATTATATCTGACAGATGAAAGGATACTTTACATATATTTCAAAAATCGAAAAATATAAGGATGTATTTAAAAAAATTGACCTAGCCTCAACTTTGTCCTGCGTATGCCTATGGTTTAATATTACTTTTTTAAATTTCTCAAATTAAATTTAGTAAATCAGAAGAACATTTAACCAAAATTATGTCAAAAATTTAAATTAATAGCTCCAAATACATACATTTTTTAAAAATGCCAAACTTGAAGCATAGTCTTGAACTAAGAAAAAACCTGTGACATATCCAATGTTACCTGTATAATAACCAAGGTCTAAACCAAAATTTTGAAAAAATAAAAATAAGAAACAGGTAATTTTTTATTTAAAAAACTAGGCCGCTTTATACAGGGTGTCCGGAAATACCGTTCGAATAATTCTAGGGGTGATTCTACATGTTAAACTATGAAGAAAAGTTCATATGAACATAGGTCCGCAAATGCGTCATAAGGTTGCTATGGCGATTCAAAGATTGCACCGGGATATAGGTTTTATTTTATATCTCTGGAACCGTTTCAGATAGCCATCTGAATTTTGGCATATGAATTGCCTTTAATAGTAGGTACTTTTCAGTGTTTTTACTAAATTATTATTTTAAGCAGGGGCGTACCAACAGGGGAGGCCTCGATTTAATTTGTTCACATTTTTATTAAAAGTCATATTTTTGCAGTTTTCTTTAGATATTCTGATTCCGCAGTATAAATGACATAAAAAAGGTATTCTTATAGAAAACCTGTCAGGTATTGTTAAATAGTGATAAAAAAGAAACGGTAAATGGAAAACAGATTTATAATTAAAAAAAAAAATAGGGAACAATACAGAAACAAATAATACTAGTGACTTATTATTAAACCTGAATATTACTTCTTTAGTCACAGCAAGTGTTGAACTCGTTGAAAAACACCTTGCATATTCCGTATTTCTTGGCAACAATGAATGACTCTTTGTTCCTGTTGTTGTACACTGTCAACAGGCACTGAATAAACTAAGTGTTTTAAATAACCCCTTAGAAAATAGTCTAACGGATTAAGATCCGGCGAACGGGGAGGCCAAGCTACGGGTCCACCTCGTCCAATCCATCGATCTGGATAAGTCTGATTTAGATATTGTCGAACTAATAAACTGAAGTGGGCTGGAGCCCCATCGTGCATAAAAAATGTTTCTAATCTTAATCCATAAGGCAAATCTTCGAGCAAAACTGGTAAAGTATTGTGTAGAAAATGTAAGTATGCGGGCCCATCTAAACGATGCGGCATAACATATGGTTCTAGTAACCTATTTCCTATAATACCTGCCCAAACATTAATGGAAAAATTATCTTGGAATCGAGCTTCGAAAATCGCGTGAGGATTTTCATCTGACCAAATATGATTGTTATGAAAATTTACCACTCCTTCACGCGTAAATCCTGCCTCGTCTGTAAACAAGACTTTATCGAGGAAATGACGGTCCTGATGGCATTTCATCTGCATCCACTGACAAAACTCCACTCTAGGCAAAAAATTCCGAGGTTTTAGCGCTTGAATTCTTTGCAAATGGTATGGATACAAAAGTTCCTCGTGTAAAATTTCCCATACAACACTTTTGGGAATATTCGTTTGTACTGAAATTCTTCTGGTGCTTGGATTAGCTTCAATCTGTTGTAGAACAATTTCCTCTGTCTGCGCCGGCGCCGTTCGGGTAGTACGGTTTCGTCCACAATCTCTCTTATTTGGCGTAAAATTACCAGTTTCTCTTAATCTCTGATGTAAACTGCTGAACAGTTTATCAGAAGGAAGCTGGCGATTTGGAAAAGTTTCTTGGTACAACCTCCGAGCTTCCAAAGCACAACCGTTTGCTTTGCCATACATGAAGTGCATGTCGGCCATTTCAGCAAAAGAGTATTCCGGCATTTTTTGAAAGACGAGAACAATGATTTTTTTCAATTACACTGTTATTAACACAATAATAATCGAATAAACTTTATTTTTAAACCTTATGTCAAATTCGTTTACCGTAACTACAGTAATTTGACCTTTTTCCATTTTTAACTTAGCACCAACATAAGCCTACTTTGAAGAAGAAATTTTTATTATTGGGCGACCATGCATGCACTATTTTCTTTGGAGAGTATTTTCTCGAAAAGGCTACCCTGACAGGTTTTCCACAAGAATACCTTTTTTATGTCATTTATACCGCGGAATCAGAATTTCTAAAGAAAATTGCAAAAATATAACGTTTAATAATAATAATAACGCTTGTGAAAAATTCCATTTTCGTAATGTTTGGACAAATGATGGTGAGGTTTTTGCTAAAGTTAATACCTCAGTGTTAAAGTTTAAAAGTATTACTGACATTGATAGTTATCTATTACCGAGAAATAATTAACTGTAATGTTTTTGGTATTGCTTTATTAATATGCCGANATTCCATTTTCGTAATGTTTGGACAAATGATGGTGAGGTTTTTGCTAAAGTTAATACCTCAGTGTTAAAGTTTAAAAGTATTACTGACATTGATAGTTATCTATTACCGAGAAATAATTAACTGTAATGTTTTTGGTATTGCTTTATTAATACGCCGAGCACACTATATATTTTTTTTCTCTCTCTCTTTTTCTCGTTTTTTTGCAAAAAGTATTGTGTTACTTTTTGTTAGCTGTAAGAAATCTGCTTTTTACCTTATTCTGTTATCTAGTATTAAGTATATTTTTTATATATTGTAAATTTTTCATTTAAATGTGCACATCTAAATATTTGGTCTCTGCTACCTAAATTTAATGTTCTGAAGAATTATATTTTAGAAAATAACTTTGATATTTTTGCATTGAGTGAGACGTGGCTAAATTCGTACATTCCTGATCAATCTTTGAAAATTGATGGCTATACTTTAATTCGTAAAGATAGGAATGGAAGGGGGGGAGGAGTAGCCTTTTATTTGAAGTTCTCATATTTATTTAGCATCATCGACACCAGCAATGATCTAGAACAGCTTTGGATTACTGTACCTATTAATAAAATTAATTACATATTTGGGGTCTGCTATAATCCGCCTCGAACAAATTCGAAACTTTTTACTGATAATTTAGAAGAATCTATATCTAATTGTATGCAATTTGGAGATAATATTATTTGTTTTGGTGATATTAATATTAATTTGTTATCTTTGGATTCGAATGCAACTCGCTATTTTTTAAATATGCTTGAATCACTGAATTTTCATCAAATTGTTAATGAAGCTACACACGTAACTGCTACTAATGCATCGTTACTTGATGTTATTATATGTAATGATTTGAACATTGTCTCTTTGGTAAAGGTTGGAGGTCTGAATATATCTAATCATGATCTTGTGCAATGTCAAATTTCTTCAAGTCCTGCTAATGTTACATCAAGGTTTTACACTTATCGTGATTTCAAACACTTTGATGAAGACACATTTTTTAATGATTTGTTAAGATTACCGCTTTCTGATTTATTTTATATGACAAATATTAACGACAAAGTTAGTCATTTGACGTTGCATCTCTCAAACCTTTATAATAAGCATGTACCTTTGAGAACGGTACGAATAACAAAAAAGAAGGCCCCTTGGTTAACAGATAATATCAAACTGTTAATGAGACAAAGAGATAAGGCAAGGTCTGAATATAAAAGAAACTCTTCTCCTGCTAAATGGAACTATTTTAAACAGTTACGGAATGCAGTTAATCATGCTCAAATTGTGGAAAAACGGTCTTATTTTAATTATATTTCAACTAATAAAAATTCTAAAAATCTGTGGGGGGAGCTTAAATCATTAAACATTGTTTCTAATAGCTCTAATTCGCCATTGCCTGCTAATTTATCGAATCCAGATGCTATTAATAATTATTTCATAGACAATATTCCAGATAATATAGGTGACAACTCTAGCATCTTTGATTATTATGATTTCAATAAAGTTCTTAACTCAAGTTTTAAATTTAAACTCGTCTCAATAGATACCGTGCGAAATGTCCTCCAGATTATAAAAAATTCATCGGCTGGTGCTGATTTGCTTAGTATATTTTTTATAAAGCTATGCTGTCCCTATATTTTATATTATGTTGTTCATATAATTAACAGTATGTTTATTGACTGTCAATTTCCTTCTTCCTGGAAAATTGCTCTAGTNGGATACAAAAGTTCCTCGTGTAAAATTTCCCATACAACACTTTTGGGAATATTCGTTTGTACTGAAATTCTTCTGGTGCTACTACCTGGATTAGCTTCAATCTGTTGTAGAACAATTTCCTCTGTCTGCGCCGTTCGGGTAGTACGGTTTCGTCCACAATCTCTCTTATTTGGCGTAAAATTACCAGTTTCTCTTAATCTCTGATGTAAACTGCTGAACAGTTTATCAGAAGGAAGCTGGCGATTTGGAAAAGTTTCTTGGTACAACCTCCGAGCTTCCAAAGCACAACCGTTTGCTTTGCCATACATGAAGTGCATGTCGGCCATTTCAGCAAAAGAGTATTCCGGCATTTTTTGAAAGACGAGAACAATGATTTTTTTCAATTACACTGTTATTAACACAATAATAATCGAATAAACTTTATTTTTAAACCTTATGTCAAATTCGTTTACCGTAACTACAGTAATTTGACCTTTTTCCATTTTCAACTTAGCACCGACATAAGCCTACTTTGATGTAGAAATTTTTATTATTGGGCGACCATGCATGCACTATTTTCTTTGGAGAGTATTTTCTCGAAAACGGCTAGCCTGACAGGTTTTCTACAAGAATACCTTTTTTATGTCATTTATACCGCGGAATCAGAATTTCTAAAGAAAACTGCAAAAATATGACGTTTAATAAAAATGTGAACAAATTAAATCGAGGCCTCCCCTGTCGGTACGCCCCTGATTAAAATAATAATTTAGTAAAAACACTGAAAAGTACCTACTATTAAAGGCAATTCATATGCCAAAATTCAGATGGCTATCTGAAACGGTTCCAGAGATATAAAATAAAACCTATATCCCGGTGCAATCTTTGAATCGCCATAGCAACCTTATGACGCATTTGCGGACCTAGGTAAGTTCATATAAACTTTTCTTCATAGTTTAACATGTAGAATCACCTCTAGAATTATTCAAACGGTATTTCCGGACACCCTGTATGATAGGCTTACGCAGAAAAAGTTGGAGGAGGATCAATGATAAAACAGCTTGAACAAATTCATCTTCAGTTGCGCAGTTCTCTGTATGAACGTACTGCCCTACTATTATGGTCACCTGCCTTTGTTACTCCTGACTACTTTAACCTTGGTCCCTGTTTGAGATTTCCCTATCATATTTGACATAAAGTTTAGATACTTTAGAACATATTAAAAAATGCTACAAAATCGTTNCAGTTCTCTGTATGAACGTACTGCCCTACTATTATGGTCACCTGCCTTTGTTACTCCTGACTACTTTAACCTTGGTCCCTGTTTGAGATTTCCCTATCATATTTGACATAAAGTTTAGATACTTTAGAACATATTAAAAAATGCTACAAAATCGTTTATGGCTACTACCAGAGGCGTACGACAGGAGCAAAGGGGCAGTTTCCCAATTTAAAAATTTTTAAATAAAAAACAGCCCAGGATTATCTAGTTAGCGTATGTTCAATTTTATTAATTAATCACCCTGTATATGCATCTGGCGTAAAGATGAGTTTGATCAAGCTGTACGACTTCCAGTGGCGGCTCTTGACTTCCATACCAGGGAGGGCGGAAATATTTTGGTATTTTGGTAAGTATTGAAAAAAAATCACATAATAGGCCCATTCAGTGATATTTAATTTTAAACTTTTTCTTTCATTTTCTGATAGTATTTAACCACCTAATTATATCTTTAAAAAATTAGGTCAATAGGATTAATAAGTAGTGATATATTTAATTTTGAATTTGTAAGACCCTTAAAAAGGTCAACACTGCGAGAGAACAGGTAATGACGTCACGATACCGGCCACTCGGCGATCAAGTCGCGAGCAGACGGAGAGATGTGTAGATATTTGCTATACTTTTACCTATATTATATACCTATATTTTTAAGTGTATAAATAGAGAGTGTATAAGAGATATACATCAAGTCTTGTTGAAATGCATTTTTCACACAACATATTTATTATAAACATAGAATGTCTTGGAATATCTAAATACATTTTCGGATTTTTCTCAATGACGTAAATGGTTCGCTTTTCTACATTTTCTGTTGCTTTCCATTTTTGTACAAATGTACCCAACGTACTAGACTCGGTACTTGTGGATGTATGCGACGACGTGTATGTGCGAGCAACTCAGAACCACCCTCGTTTTTCTTTGATTGCCCGTCTATATTATTATTTAAATAAATTACTTATAGGTGCCTCTCGCAACGTATTTCGAAATTTTTGTGGACGGGAACGTTTAGATGGGGTAGAATTTATTTTTTCGACATAAATTTGAAAATTCTGCTCTAAATGTTTAAATAATAATATTTATAACCTCTTAGACGGGCAACCAAAGAAAAACGAGGGTGGTTCTGAGTTGCTTATAGGTCCCTCTCGCCGACGTATTTCGAAATTTTTGTGAACGGGTACGTTTAGATGGGGCAGAAATTTTTTCCAGCATAAATTTTATAATTCTGCTCTAAATGTTCAAATAATAATATTTAAAACCCTCTAGATGGAAAACCAAAGAAAAACTAGAGTGGTTCTTAACTGCTTATAGGTCCCTGTCGCCGTCGTATTTCGAATTTTTTGTGAACACGAACATTTAGATGGGGCAGAATTTATTTCCGGCATAAAGTTGAGAATTGTGCTCTAAATGTTCAAATAATAATATTTTACAACCCCCTAGACGTGCATCCAAAGAAAAACGAAGGTGGTTTTGAGTTGCATACCGTGGCTGGGGAAACCGTGGATAACATCACACAAACTTTTCATTTTTCGGTAATGAAATAAATATTTTATTCGGAGTCGATCCTGAGGTACTTTTGCAGCCTGGAACTATACAATATTTGTACAATCCTCGGTTTCGACCCATTTAGACATAAAAACAATAATTAACGAAACTGCGAATCGATCCACATATCGTATGTATTAACACAGAATGGGAAGAGAGCGAGCGTGAGGCCCGTACCGGTATTATGACGTCAGCAATGGTTGCTCAACGTTTTACCGCGCTCTGTTTTCATTAATTTATTTCACACATTTCTCGTTGAAACAAAAAATTGATTTTTGGCATACTAACTAATAAAGGGGTAAACATTTGAAATACGCAATAAAAAAATTTTACTGAATGGGCCTATTGGTCAGTTTTATTTTAAATACTATTAGAATATAGGGAAAATGTGCTCAACATTATTTTTTATAGTGAAAATCCATTCTGCTTTTGTCCGAAATAAACTTTTCAATTACTTTTTCACTAAACTTTTTCTCACACCATTGCAAGTGCTGTTAGTCTGTCTTTAATATCTAATTTAAACTTTTACAATCTTTTAAAAACATCCAAGAAACAAATTACCTTTAATAAGAAAATAAAGTGGTGAATAGCTATTATTTGGTTACTGGCGTACACTGCCCAAACTGCATAGTAAATATGCGCTATTCCCACTCCGTCTTTCACTGCTACGCTGTAAACACCTTGCAGATTTAGGACCAAACTACAAAAAGCCCAGGTACCTATTCAATGTTTTTTAAATTAATTTTGCAAGTCGAGTTAAACCGACTGCACCAGCCGCCCCTGACGGCTCTCCTTTCCCTAGTCGGCGCGTCTATTTTTTTAGCAAAATTATAGGGCAGGGGTCGGCAAGTAATTTTGGGTGGGGTCCGGATACTTTTGAAAATTTTTAACGAGGTCCAAAAAAAAATTCATATTATTTTTTTTATTTTAATTTGGACTCAAATTTAACCTGCTTACTAACCATTAAGAACTCCCACACTCACACAATTGTAAAATACTAGAAAAAATGATAAGATTGGCACTTAAACGTAAAAAACATTTTTTAAATCATTTATTTGAGTAATTTATATTTTCAAAAAATTTTTGGCGGTCCAGTATTTTCCCTTCCGCGGTCCGGATCTGGACCGCGGTCCGCCAGTTGCCGACCCTTGTTATAGGGCATAAGGCTTGTGCAAAATCTCAGTTATTAATAAAAATCTTTGTAGTTTTGACATCCTATATCGAGAAAAAGAAACACTTTTAAAAAACCTGGTATAACGAGGGTTCCATTATTTTCATACAAAGAATTGACTTACTTTTGTAACACTCTCCTTTATGATTAAGTTTTTTAGAGTGTATGTCGTTTGTAAAGTTGTAAAGTTTGTAAAGTTTAATTTTACACGGAAAAGGTACTTTTGTTAAAATTACTGAAAACACCGTTGTTTTTTTTTTCTTTGAAACGCAATTGACTGCCCCAAGGTCAACTAATTTCTATGTCGTAGTATACAAAGTGTCTGGAATCGAATGGACCAGACTTCCTTGGACGAAAATAACATGATTTAGATCAAGTTACTTTAGTGTTGCGGCTACTGCAAAAATGTGTATATATTTTCAGTCACTTCTAAAATGTATAATAGTATATTACGTAATAAGTGTTGTAAAAAGCTACGCGGCGTCGTGCGTAATTCTATGAGTGCGTAATTGCATTACACCACGTATTACGTACTATACTTTACCTGCGACCACTACTGTAAATACTTAAAAACACACCGTCTGCGATCAATGTAAGATTCCTATTACGTACGGTAAAAAAATCGCACAGTTTGGTAAAAAAATCGTACAGTTTTCCTAGCAACCGCCTAGTAACGGTCAATACAAACCTCAGCCAAACCAAACCTGTTGTATTGACCGTAGCTAGGCGGTTGCTAGGAAAACTGCACGATTTTTTTACCAAGCTGTGCGATTTTTTTACCGTACGTAATAGGAATCTTACATTGATCGCAGACGGTGTGTTTTTAAGTATTTACAGTAGTGGTCGTAGGTAAAATAAATTTATGCATCATTCCATTATTGCAACAACATGGTAGAATAGAAATATTTTAGTTTTACTTTCAAATATAAAGCCTTCGCGAATTTTTTGTTGTATGTTATCAAAGAACAGGAATTAATTCTCAGTTCATTTGAAACTTTTTGTTTTAATTCCGATTAAGAAACACACTGTAGAAGTTTCGTAGCCGAATTAAGGGACGCCCTGTATAGCTCTCTGATATTTTATGCTAACCTTGTATACTGTTTGCGGACGATGAGCTGGAGAACAAAATAAAGTGGTTTCAACATCTTTACAGAAATACATACATTGAATTATAGTGACAAATTTAAGGATGTTTTTAAAGCAGTGCTGGCGATTTAATTTTGACGCAAATTGTGGTGGCAAATGTCTAGGACGCCTCGTCATATCGTGTTTACAAATTAATTTAAGACCAGGCAGATGCCATTTTATTTTTATCACTTTTACGTTGCGACAGTGCGGTTAAGGTAGAACGTATTTCGCGTGTTCGCTATTACAGAGCCTTCATAAATGATTACAAGCCACGTGACCAGTCACGTTGGCAATTAAATTTCAGTAAAATTAAAAATTATTAAAATAATAAGATCAAGATTGTATTAAAACACAACATTCTGTTGATTGGTGCAATTTTTCACAAGATTCTAATCAACCAATCAGCGATCGCATCTCGAGCGTAGACGTAACGATTTGTTCATTGGAAACGAATAATTAATATTAGTGGCGCCAAGATTTATGCACTGTTGGTTGCCTAAGCTCGGTGGTCACGTGGCTAACATTTATGTACAGGGAGCTCTATAGGTACTTTGAAAATAAATGTACAGAGTTCTGCAAAATTACAAAATTAGAGTTAATTAAGTATTTGTAAGATGAAACAACTTGGGACCGTTTACCATTATTTCTAAAATTTAGGAATTGATATAGGTTAATTTTAAATATAGACCAATTTTCCTTTAATTTTGGAGCAATAAATTGATTATCTCTTTTTACCCACACTATTTCAATGAGTCATTTTAAGGAAAACTCAAAAAAGAAGATGTGAATATTCCAGGTTCCAGGTTATTCCATTTCCTTATAGTTGTTTCGAAACGAGTCTTCAAACAAATCCATATATAAAGATTCAATTCTTATGCCTAACGAATATTTTTGCCTCGAAGAAACATAATGTAATGAAGTGAAATAAGCAACTTTCCTAGTAGTCCAATTAAATAAGCCTTTAAATCGCAATTTTGGCCAACTTGCCTGACTTTTTTATTTAAGTTAGTTTGAGGTATATAATAACAATAAGTGTCAGTAATTTTTTTTCAACCCCCGTCCAGGGGTGAAAAAAGATAAAATAAAGGGGTTTTTCAAGATAACTCAAAAGGGGTAAGAGCTAGAAAAAGAAGTTTCTTATAAAAGTTGTAGCGCATAAAATTCTACATAAAAATGGTGTATTGACTTTTTCTTGTACTATTAAAATTAACAGAGTTAGGGAGACTAGAAGTGAAGGGATGATTTCAGAAATTTAAAAAATCATAAGTAGAAAAATTAATGAATTTTATGTATTTTTTTCCAATTTACTCTTAAAAATAAAACCTATCTTTTCAGAGAAATAGATATAATTTTTAATTTTTAATAAAAAAAGTTATAACAATTTCTCAAAGCGAACGTGATTTTTTATCTTTGTCATAAAACAAAATTTCGAAAACAACTTTTTTTATTTTAAATAATCGATCGAATGGCATAGAAAAAAATTATTTTAGTGTTAAATTATAAAAATTAACGATTAAAAAATTTTAATTGTTTTAACTTTTTTATTAAAAATTAAAATATATATCTATTTATCTAAACAGAAAGTTTACATTTTTTAAAGTAGATTATTAAAAAAAATAATAAAGTTCATTCATTTTTCTGCTTCTTATGATTTTTAAATTTCTGAAATCATCCCATAACTTCTAGTCTCCCTAACTCTGTTAATTTTAATGGTATAAGAAAAAGTCATTATCCCATTTTTATGTAGATTTTTTTGCTCTACAACTTATAAGAAACTTTTTTTCTAGCTCTTATCCCTTTTGAGTTATATTGAAAAACCCCTTTATTTTATCTTTTTTTTACCCCTGGTCGGAGGTTGATCACTTATTGTTATTATATACCCTAAACTAATTTATATAAAAAATCAGGCACGTTGACCAAATTGCGATTTAAAGGCTCATTTAATTGGACTATATATAGAAGTGGAAAATCATCTTATTACTATTTATGTCATATTTGTTTGAAAATATTTAATAATAACTTTGTAAAGTGAAAATTAGAAAGTTTGTTTTAAAAGGCCAGTTGTCGGGAAAAGGTGACCTCAAGAGAATTTCGTGCAATACTCAAGAAATGCGTCACCATAGTCAGGATATTAATTTAGGTTTAATTCGTTATTTAATATTTTTCAAGGAACTGAAGCTTGCATTGCCTTTAAAAATCGTTAATATCTCCTATATTAAGAACGGAAGAAGGTATTCAACATTGTGTTAAGTAGAAAGTAATCTATCTTATAGATTTACTCTTTAACATTAAAGAGAGTTAGGGATATACAGGGTGTCCGGAAATTCATGCAACAAAATTTGGTCATAGATTCTTAAGACAAATTTAGGGGACCCGTATTTTTTCTTTTTGCCAACTGGCCCCCTGTTTCGGAGTTACAGCCCCCTGAAGTCTGCCCCTAAAAATAGTCTTTTTCTTATATCTCGGAACCCTGTTGTACGAGAATAACTAAATTTGGTGCACAGGGGTTTTATGACATGTGGAATCTGATAGTGCTACGCTTTTCGGCGAGGAACCCCCTTAAGACACTTTTTCATGGGCCCCCTTGTCTTTAGAGCCAAAAAAATTTGGTAGCATATTTTAATTTCTTAAAAATTGTTAGTCCCCTAGAAAGCCACTGAATTGGGAAACTTTTTTGTAACTTGGTATTTTTTTCGTAAAATGCATTATTTTCGAGAAAAATGGCAAAATGTGATCGAATGCATATCGTGGATTCGTATGAAATTTTACGTGTTAGTCGTAGGTGGCTGGCGTTCGCAATAAACAAACAAATTAATTTTTTGACAGTTATCATTAATCATTTGTCCGATTATTATCTAATCTGTGTTTGTTGAAAAAATGGTGACATTTTCCATTCAAGAAAAGGTCCAAATGCACCCTGTATTACAAATTTTAAACATGAATAACCTGATTTCTGAAATAGAATTCAGGAATTCAGTATTCAGGGAAATTTAAAATGTAAAAAATACGATTTCAAATTCAATATTAAATCAGTATTTTTGATGGGATACTGTTCCCAAAAAAAAATTAAAACATCTATGCCAATAATTTTGGAATTTCGATCACCATCCGAGTTTAATATATAAAATAATGGCTCGTTTTCTGAAAGAAACAGAAAATATTATGTTTTATTCAAAATGCAATTAGGAAACAATATGTAAACGAATGAAATAATACATATAACTGTAATTTAAAATAAATTAAGCACGACAAGGCTTTTGACAAAGGCCATTTAGTTAAATTTTAATTATGGCAGAAAAATTATTATTACGTAATACTTATATCGTGTACGTGATATAACATCACTATAATCAGAAATCATTTAAGAAAGAGATTATCAAAGAGAGTAAGTATTTGTTTTTAAGTATTTTCAATTAAAAATATTAAACCAGTAGATAACCTAATAATCAAAACACAAAAATAAGTATTTTTAAAAAACTGAGGAGACGAATTTTGACTATTTTGACGTATTTTGACTTTATGTTGAAAAAAATAATGCTAAGCAATGCAATAGTAAGACTTATGTTATACAGGGTGGCCCTTAAATACGTGTCGATAATATACGAAGCAATTCTGAAGATTATTGTAATGAATGTTTTCCTAATAGTTTAGTTTTCAGGATACAGGTTATTTAAGTTACTGAAAAATATTACATTTGTATTTCGAAGAAACAATTTCTCTTCAAAGTTTGTTTGTCTCACAAAAAAACGATTTTTTTACGAATACAATTTGAGTCCGTAAATTTTAGTAACCTATAAAGTTGTTCTTTGCCATCCCTTATGCCAAGGATTTTCTGGATCTTTTATTGTTATACTGAATTTAGTCTGTTACTGTTTAGAGATGCTTTCAATTTATTCAAATGTGTAATAAGCTTAATTTTGGGTAAAAAAGATATAACTCAAAGATGACTTTTCAAATGGAATTGAAAATATCTTTTTTCTGTATAATCCGATTACATATCACATAGACCAACAGAATACCCAAAATACTCAGTGGTGTTGAAATTCTGACGACTTGTTGTAGATAGTAACACTCAGTTATTTAGTGAAATCATCAGTCCAAATTTCATTAATCTACGTCTGAAATCTATTTAGATACATATTTGCGTAGATGTGATAATTTTCAAACATTTTAATGCCTAGTATCTTAGTACAGTCATTGAAGCTGAAAATCAGCTGTAACCTCCGAATTCTTTGAAACTGCATGGATTTGCGCGAAAATTTAGAATAAGGCTCATCTTAGGTTCAAGTTCAAAAGTGACATAAGCCCGATTGACGCTTTTTGTTTTTTAAGGGTAAAAACTACCCCTAAGTAAAAAAATTGAAAAAATTGAGTTATAAGCATTTTATTGATAAAAATCTTGTTCAAGCACAAAGATTAAATAATGTTCCATGTTCTCCAACATGTTTTATGATATATTTGATCTTTTCGACCCTTTATTTAACCCTAAAAAACTTCCCCTATGCAAAAAATAATGATAAAATATTACTTTTTAAAGATTTGGAATGATTAAATCGTGCAATTATTTAAAATAAAATTACCTTATAGCTAATAAAATAATTTTTCCCTTTCAATCCCTAAAAACCACCCCTGTATTGACAAAAATGATAAAAAATTACTTTTTAAAAGCTTGGAATGCTTTAACGGTGCAATTATTTAAAATAAAAATTCCCTAATTGCTTATGAAAGAATTTGTATCTCATAACACTTTTCAACCCTTATAAATCACCCCTGTGCTAAAAAAATTATAAAAAATTACGTTTTAAATCTTGGAATGCTATAATTGTGCAATAATTTAAAATAAAAATTCCCTTATATTGTTTATGAAAGAATATTTTACTTTTGCCATTTTCAACTCTTATAAACTACCCTTTTACCAATATTAATGTAAAATATTTTTATTATAATCGATTTTTAAATATAATC